>NC_071355.1:169919450-170219450 GCF_943734655.1 Sabethes cyaneus
ATCTAACACCCAATGTATCGTAGAAATCCTTGATAAAGACTACAAAATATAGTCGAAACGTCGGAGAAAGTACAAAATCTGTTCTGATTTATCAAGACTGACAGCCAATAAAAATAAATATAAAATTTCACAGTCGACAAAACATACCCAGTTAAAATAAGAAGAATTAGAGTTATAGTTAGGAGGGTAAGAGTAAGAGTAAGAAGAGTAAGAATAAGGAGAACAAGAATATGAATAAGAGTAAGAGTAGGAGTATAGAATAAGAGAAAGGGTAAGGGTAAGGGTAAGAGTAAGAGTAAGAGTAAGAGTAAGAGTAAGAGTAAGAGTAAGAGTAAGAGTAAGAGTAAGAGTAAGAGTAAGAGTAAGAGTAAGAGTAAGAGTAAGAGTAAGAGTAAGAGTAAGAGTAAGAGTAAGAGTAAGAGTAAGAGTAAGAGTAAGAGTAAGAGTAAGAGTAAGAGTAAGAGTAAGAGTAAGAGTAAGAGTAAGAGTAAGAGTAAGAGTAAGAGTAAGAGTAAGAGTAAGAGTAAGAGTAAGAGTAAGAGTAAGAGTAAGAGTAAGAGTAAGAGTAAGAGTAAGAGTAAGAGTAAGAGTAAGAGTAAGAGTAAGAGTAAGAGTAAGAGTAAGAGTAAGAGTAAGAGTAAGAGTAAGAGTAAGAGTAAGAGTAAGTGTAAGAGTAAGTGTAATTATAATATAAATTACTGAATATGAATTGTTGAACAGATTTCTGGGTGTCGTGTTTGAAACTTAAAGTATACACTATGCTCACGGCCTAAAAGGAACAATAGGAGTGAGGTTTGTAGAAAGGCTTATGCAGAAATTCAATCTGCTGTGTTTTGAAATGGAAAGTAATAAGATGCAATTATTTAAAATTTCCAACGAAGCATGATTTATCACTACAGGAAATCTACAAAATAACACAGGTCAGCAGGGAGTCTACTATTCCTGCATCACTGATATTGAGAGTTGTCGGCGCTTCCTGAGCCACATAAGTGAGGCAGCGAACGTCGCTGCTAGGACTAACGTGTATATAAATGAACTTTTTGCGTCTGATATGTCTAGACAAAAGCAATGTTGGTTATTTAATCGCTCAACAGGAAAAATATAGAAATGATGCAAACGATATATTATGCACAGCTTGTGTTTGAATTGCATCACGTGTACGTCATAACCAATTTGCTTCCTGCAGCGAAACACGTGTTGGAAATTGAATCATTGTTCATGTATGATATTCGTGGGGTGAAAGGCCTGCCTTAAAAATAATTTCCTTGACTAATGTTAGACTAGTTAGACATATGAGATGTTTTCTAAAATACTTATCCAGTCATTTTGTGACTTAATTAAATAAACGTTTCTTATTTTATCGTTTGGTTTTGTTGTTTATCATGCCGTCTATCACTCCATTGAACAAGCTTAAAGAGCTTAAACATTCCTTATGCCGAGGTCAGAAAATACAATGCTTTCAAGACGCCAGATGAACTATCGTGTGTCGGTACATGATGCATCTGAGAGGTTACACATTATGACTAAGCTCGATTGTTGTTGGTTGTATAGCAATTTTCTATAACTTGGAGATTTTCACTACCGTACCGAATTGTTCCTTTCAAGGTTTCGTTTATTAAGATGATTGATGAACTCGATTTTTGTTGCCTTTTACTATGTGCGCCGGTATGAGAACCTCAGCGATATCAATTGCTTCATCTTCTTTCATCTCGACAAAGGAGCAATTTATCTTTTTTCAAGCAACCTGTCAGTGCAGAGTTTTCAATGTTTTCAACTAATTCATTATTAACTTCTTTAAACGTAATTTAGTTATTGTGAGAAAAATTTCCTTTCGTTTCGTTTCGTAACAAAATCGACAATTCAAATGTCTTGAATTACTTTTCAAATAGTTGCTATACATGTATGTAGGCAATTAGATGCACCAGATGCGTTCTCCTCCTACACGAGAAATCATGTCAATGATCTAATCCATCAATTTCACTAGCAATAGAAAATGGAACGGAGAAATTGGAGCAATCATACCGAATTACTCGTATCGTCATTGAATAATCCACACAAGGCCGAGTAGTTTTCTTTGCAGGTTGCACACACACCTTCATGCTCCTCCTCAAAGCGGAACTAACGAACAGAAAAAAAGATCCAACTGAAAGGTAGGTACATATGCTGGCACTTAAAGAAAACAAACTACGTGAACAAATATATGCTTTTATCGTTGCCTACCATTGCCCGCTTTGAGTGCTATAGAATGAGACATAATTGAGTCTTTTAAAAGTCAAGTTTGGTTATTTAGTGCCACCGAAAAGAAAAACGCTCACACTCAGCAACTGTATGGCGGAAATTGATGCTCGTCGACGGTGGTTTTTTCACTTTCTATCTCTCATTCCATCGAAGGTCGCTTCTTTTCTGTACCCTAATGGCCCTCGGGGGATGGTAGAGTACGATGCAGCTGGAATCCATCAGCTTTTTTTCCCGGAGTTCAATGATCCGACGAGACACCAGTGCCGGCTCGGCATGCCGCCGCATCGCTGTGTGGAAATCAAAACCGGCACAACAATGCCTTATACTTGACCTAGAGACTCAGTTCCAATGACCTCCAATCGAAGAAGTTGGAGGAGAGAAAAAAACATTCTAAACCTGACGCGACTTCCGATGCTTACGAGATGAAAACGAAAGATATTCCATAGTCGAGACGAGAGAAAGCCGTAGCCGGTTCCGAGATTCTGGACGATAACGATCGCAGCAACGAAAGAAGGCCACAGCAAACGAGAGCAAAGAACACAGAATGTGGCACAGCAAACCGGGCGGGGGGCAAAGTTATGTTTGATCATTCTGTTATGGGCTGCCAGATTCTTCGGGTGAGAAAGCAATAAAAGAACCTGTTGAGTAGAATCCGATGATTTTTCGATAATCAAATGAGCCACATTATGTTTTAATGGTTACACGTCATGGCATAAACGGTGGTGAAGATTAATTTTGACATCGCATGAGTGGTATATATTTTAGGTGCCTGTGGCGATGGAATTTCCTGGAAGGTTCTACGTATTGTAAAGTTTAATTTGTACTTATCACTGCGTCAAATTACACCTTTTTCTGACTAGAAATTCATTTTGATATTGATGAATTTGAATACAATGATCATTTCTTAATCCTCCGAATGTGTTTTAATATTAGTAATAAAATATGTTATTTTAAAATAATCTGGTATAACCAGATTGTAGTAACTGTCAGTTAGATTATCTTGAAAAGTGGTTAGCATAGCATGTGATCAGCGTCGGCCATCACTTAGTAACTTCGATCCAGTTTATGGATGTAGATCGACAATGTATCACACTCCCGCGCTCCCGCCGCACATCCATACACACCGCAACGCAACCGCGTCCTGTCTTTTGGGTCACCTCGTATTTACGGACGGCTATGGGAATCCAATAGCGAAAAGCACGAGTAAGCGCATCGGGCGGAATCCAGGACATAACGGGAACCAACGTTTGGTGCGCTTCCCGCCGGCCAGCTCCGAAGCGCAGTCACTTGTTCGAGGCCTAACCACTTGAACCACTTTGTTACCGGCTTCACATGCACCCCTGACTGATGAATGACAAACGGTTTGCGCATGAGAATTTGAAGGTTCGGAATGTTCAGGTACATTCAACCGACCGTCGCGTTGTACAATTTTCGTGGAAGTCGTTTCACGTGACTCGTTCATATAGGATCGTATTGCATTTTTTCTGCTTCAGATTTTCGCATAAGGTAATACGTTCGGATCTTTTTAAACCAAATCTTAAAGACTTTTGCCGTTGTAGGAAAATGAAAATATTTAACTGAAAGTATGTCAATTTAGTGCATCTTTCGTGTTGAAATAAATTGGTTGGCATAAATGCGGATCAGGCTGTCATATAGGGCACGGGAGCATATTTTCATCCCATTAAGCGATTGCATCTATTTTGGGTATGAAAAGGGGAAGGCAAATGAGGAAGCGTCCAACATAGTTCCAGCCATCCCAAGCCCGTACCTAGCGCCTCCACGTGGCCTTACCCGGTAATGCTCTATTGAGTAGCCAAGCTAGGAGGTGCGATGATGGGTGGTTCCCGGCTGCCTGATCTCGAAACTGCGGGTTTGGATGACGGCTGAGCCACACGACCTTGTTAGTAGGTAAGCTTAACATAAGTTATTTTAATTATTTGTTTCGTTTTAGCTCATGGAGCAAGCACCTCCTACTGTACAGTGAAAACTCGGGCCGAAGAAGGTTTAAATAATGCTCATGGATACCAGAAGAAAAATTAAATTAATAATGGAAGCACTCATGTAAACTCAAATGATGCAACTCTATTCCATTCGAAGGACTGCTGGTGAGATTGTTCTATTTTTGTCCATATATCTTCATATAATGTATATTCATATAACTCATATCTTATTACATTGCAATATACCATCATTATCGTAAAGGGGAAGGAGCATCAGGGTATCGAATTAATCGAAGACTGGATGAGGGATGTGGTAACCAGCCTAAGTCATATAAGGTCGGAGAGCATTTTGACGCGCCCTTCTAGCACACAAATCATTACGCAAGATAAGTTTGTACGGCGAAGTTATGTATCTAGAAACCGGAAGTCTATGCTGGAAAGAATGTCATATATTCTCGTGGAATCATATAAGTGACATTGCTTATAGATCCACCCAACCCCTTTTGGTCCGTCACGAACAGCATAGGCATGAAAGCAGCTAGGTAGATAAATTCGATTCTGCAGTAATTCTATTTGCATACAATGGGAAACCCTTGAGGTGATGGTGGCTAATCCCATACATACATACATACATACATACATTAAGCGATTGCATCTATTTTTTCGGCCTACGGCCTAGTTCTAGTAGAAGAACAGGTGGTTTTGACGTTCTTTGAATAAAAACCCTTAATTAATCCACCTAGTGGTGAAAGGAACCTTTGTTATACCGTCTTACTTGCGATTTGAGATAGAAATCGACACGTTTGGTTTACATGAAATTTTTGGAAATTGAATAAGTTTACAAAATTTGAAACAAATAGAAGCACTTATAAATTTTGATAGTTTCTTTTCTCATGAAATTGCTGAGTAAGATGTTACTAATGAGGGTAAGTGCAAGTAAAAGTAAGTTGTAAGATGAAATATTATTCTTTAACATATACATTGCGTAGTAAAGGTCTAGTTAATAGGTTTTTGAACTATGCATAATTTCCTGTAACGCCATTCTATTTGATTCACAACAATAAAGTTTTCTTGAATAAATTTCATCAATTTTTATGAACCTTCGGTTGCTCACGTTGTTGTATTTTGTACACCATATGTAGGTTTTTGAATGCCATATTGTTATATAGTTACAAATCGTATATTACGTATATTCTTCAATAAACTTGTTATGAGCAAAATGTCAGAATTATTCAATGCATTATTACTTTAAATTGTTAGGAAAATAGATTAGCATAAACCGACATCACAGAAACGAAGCAAGTAGCATGTGAGGTGTACCGCAGTTGGCCCCAACTGGAATTTTCTTTCGTTTCTTCATATGGAAAAATGGTGTCTGTGTGCAGCAAAACTACCAGCAAATGTAAAATGTTTAAAATGTATCCGTCTGTTGGTAGTCGAGTGATTCGGGGTCAAAATCAGGGTATTTTTTATACTCAAAGTTCTACAGTTCGTAAACAAGGAAACATAGAGGTATACTATGTTCAGCAAAGTTGTGTATTTTTATTATTTATACAACTTTGTAATACATGAAAAAGTCATACAACAATTACAAAAAGAGCTAAAATAGAAAAACTGATTTTTCAAATTCATATACAATAAATAAGATCTCTTCGTTGAAGAGATAGAAGGTTACTGTCTTCAGCAAAATTTCTTGTAATAATAAGCTTTAAAACTTTGCAGAACACATCAATGTGTTATATTGAAACTGTAGGAAAATAATTTTTTTATTTCACTTTTAGGGGGATTAATCAAAAATCAAATTCTACCAGACGATAGAGCTTTCAATTTCAAGAAGCTCTTCCAAAGGTTCGATAAACTTAAAACCAAGTTTTCCTAGTCAAAACTCTAGTGCGCACGTTTTCTTTGGTTTTGGGCTATTATGCGCGCGAGTAACTGTGTTATAAAAGTTGGCGCGAGTGTTCGAGGGTTAATATCTTTTGACCGGTAAAATCAATTCTTATGAAATTTTGCATATATATTCGTAGTGTGAAAACCTCTCGTTTGATGTTAAAATAATTGAAATTAGGTTCTTTTTCTTGGTTAAAATCATTATAAATTATTGTTAATTTTGGTGTGGTGTATTGAATTACTCATAACTTTCAAATTAACCATCCAATCAAAAAACCATTCAATAGTGATCTATCCGGCTATATTACCTGCCAAATGAAACTAATAGCACGTAAATCGGTTTGGCCATTTCTGAGAAACAGGCGATCATTTGAACCTTGTCAAAACTGGTTTTTTAGGCATAACTTTTAAACCACTTGTTTGTTTTCAATAAAAATTGGCGTGAAGTTTAGCAATAGTAAGAGCTTTTATTTGGTACTAAGATCGATGAAATCGGCTATGTGGTTCCGGAGAAAATCGTGACACGTAGTTTTCACATTTTTGCTTATAACTTTTAAACTAAAAGTCAGACCACGAAACCATGTAATAGTGATATGCAAGGTAAAAATACCTTTAAAATAAAAGTTATAGCAGACGAATCGGTTCAGCCCTCTCCGAGAAATAGGCGATTGAAAATTGAAGCGCACACACATACACACATACACACACACACACACACACACACACACACACACACACAGACATTGCTCATTCGTCGAACCCGATCGATTGGTATATGTGACACGGCCCTCCGGGCCTCAGATCGACTTCGTGTTTTTCGACCAATTCCTAAACCTTTGTTATATTGTATAACAAAGGTAAAAATAGTAGATTACATACATATTTAAAATCAGATATTGACTGTATAAATTTAGTTAGAATTTTTGTTATTTTAACCACTAACCGTCGATCATTTATAACAACGGTTGCTATTATTTATCTAATTTATAACAACCGTTGTTAGAAAAGTTGGTAACATAAATTCTTATAATTTTATTAGCTTCTCCCGATCGGGATGGATTCACGAAGTAAGCAATTTATTTATAGGATAGGCGATTTGGAACTGAACATATTAATCAGATTTTTTATCCTAATTATTTTCTCAAGTTTAAAAAACTAACGACTTGGGTAAAATACAGAATAAATTGAGAGTAGTTAGAAATGGAAAGATTGACAAAACGAAAAACAGTACATGAATACGTGTATTTTGGAGGTACTTACTGTATAACTTGAAGGATTTAGGAGGAGTTTCTGACAAGTGAATGAAAGGTGCGGTTTTTCCCATCTACAGAAAGTGCGATTGGCTTGGTTACTGTAATTATCGCGGAATATATGGCGCCCGTGTTACTGCGGATCAAATTTGTATTCTCCGACATACCCTCCAGAAATGTCGGGAGTACAACGTGCTATCCAGCAAGCATTTTTATATGTTTACTAGCTGACCCGACAAACTTCGTATTGACACAAATTAACCTGTGTTGTACATAAATCGTGAATCTCGGATGATCTTTGTCACAATCTCGAGTTTTGCAAGTATCTGAGGAGTTCAACCTTAAATGATTCATTTGGGCAGTTACGTAACTATGAGTAGTTTAATATACGAATTTGCAAATTTTTCTCACAGTAAAGTAGAAAACAACTCCTTTCATTGCTAAGCCAGATAATATAAAGTGGATAGCAATATTCGCCGTGATTGTATAACATTTCGCCGAACACCATTCCGCGAAAAACGTTACGCGGAATGTACCATTTCACGGAAAACCGTAGCCGCAAAGTCACCGAGTCTACTTTGACAAGCGAGTGGTCGTGGGTTCGAATCTTAATAGAATCAAGCCATTCGATGTCAAGTGGCTTTAGCATGGGTTTATTCTCAGGCCCCTCCATTTACCCTTCCTTCATGCTGAATTCTATATTTACCCTCTGAAGCCTCTTGCCAGTGCAAATATCCCTCCTATAGTTTAAGTGTACTGGTCAGAGGTACGAATAAGTCCTCGCCAGGGACGGCTATGGAATAGTACTGGCAGCGAGGAATAAGTGGGTAAAGTAGATCAAGCTTTGAAGGAAGGTTCACCCTTTACCCAATACACACAAGCACGCATAAAATTTAATAAGCATGTCGCTCACTCAATAGCGATTATAGCAAATGCACAAATGCAGTGCAGGTCATACAGCAAACACCCGGGCGATGTTACAATAGATCAACTGTACTGGTCGCAGTAATGAGTCCACACATGGAAAAAAATCCTATTGACTCTAATAGTCTCTCCCAGCCGAGATTTGAATAAACAACGTACCACGATGCCAACTGGGAGGCGCAATTTCAACATTTACCTTCTTTTATATCAATTCGATTTTATTTGTCAAATAAAGAACCCTGAATATAAACCAAAATAGCTTCTGATAATTGAAAATAATTCCCCATTTCCTGAATAATCTCTTTAAGGTTAGTCTACACACTTAATATTTTTTACCGAACTCTGAGCAGCCGAACGTTCGGTAAAATTCGATGGTGCCAATCGACGTTTACGGATCATTAGTAATGTTTGGCATCATAAAAATTTTTTACCGAACGTTCTGCTGCTCAGAGTTCGGTAAAATTTACGATATTTTACCGGACTCGGTTCTTTTTTTTAAGTGTGTATGTCAGATTTTTTTTTGTAAACCCCCCCCCCCTAAGAAAAATTTCTGGCTACGCCCCTGCGCAGGAGTCATAATTTACCGTAGAAAAAATTCTTGCCTCCAAAAACCCCCATACGTCAAATTTGGTTCCGTTTGCTTGATTAGTGCTCGAGAAATGAGGAAATTTGTATTTCATTTGCATGGGAGCTCCCCCTCTTAAAGGGAGAGGGGTCACAATGTCCCTCCTAAGGAGGGGAGGGGTTTCAATTTACCATAGAAAATATTCTTGCCTCTTAAAACCCCCACAAGCCTAATTTGGTTCCATTTGCTTGATTAGTTTTCAAGTTATGAGGAAATTTGTATTTTATTTGTATGAGAGACCCCTTCCTAAACAGGGGAGGGGTCCTAATTCATCATAGAAAAAAAATTGCCTCCGAAAATCCCCACATGCTAAATTTGGTTCCATTTGCTTAATTAGTTCTCGAGTTATGAGGAAATTTGTGTTTCATTTGTATGGGAGTCTCCCTTGTCAGAGGGGGAGGGGTCTTTAACTACCATAAGAACCTTCCCCGGCCCCAAATCCCCTGCAGATAAATTTTCACGCCGATCGGTTTAGTAGTTTTCGATTCTATAAGGAACATTCCGACAGATCGACAGACAGACAGACAGATAGAAATCCATTTTTATAGGTATAGATTGATTTACCATCAGCTGAGGTAATACAATATATCTATACCTATAAAAATGGATTTCTGTCTGTCTGTCCCTATGTTCCTTATAGAATAGAAAACTACTGAACCGATCGGCGTGAAAATTTGCATGTAGGGGTTATTGGTGCCAGGGAAGCTTCTTATGATGGTAAGAGATCCCTCCCCCCACTAAGAGGAAGGGACCAATACAAATGAAACACAAATTTCTGCATAACTCGAGAACTAATCAAGCAAATGGAACGAAATTTTACATGTGGGTGTCTTTGGAGACAAGAATTTGTTCTATGGTGAATTGAGACCTCTCCCCGCTTTAGGAGGGGGGGCTCCTATTCAAATTAAATTCAAATTTCCTTAAAACTCGAAAACTAATTAATCAAATGGAACCATATTCGGCATGTGGGTGTTTTTGGAGGCATGATTTTTTTCTATGATGAATTGAGACCCCTTACCTTTTCAGGAGGGGGGAGGGGGCTCCCATACAAATATACTCATAACTCGAGAACTAATCAAGCAAATGGAACCAAATTTTGCATGTGGGTGTTTTTGAACAAACTTTTTTTCTATGGTGAATGGAGACCCCTCCCCTTTTTAGGAGGGGAATAATGACCCCTCACCCTTTTAAGAGCGGGGGTTTCCATACAAATGAAATACAAATTTTCTCATAACTCCAGAACTAATCAAGGAAATGGAACCAAATTTAGCATGTGGGTGTTTTTGTAGGCAATTTCTTTTTCTATGGTGAATTGAGACCCCTCCCTCTTTAGGAGGGGAATAATGATCCCTCTCCCTTTTAAGAGGGAGGGCTCCCATACAAATGAAATACAAATTTCCTCATAACTCGAGAACTAATCAAGCAAATGGAACCAAATTTGACATGAGAGTGTTTTTGGAGACAAGAATTTTTTCTATGGTGAATTGAAACCTCTCTCTACTTTAGGAGGGGGGGATGGCTCCTATACAAATGAAATACAAATTTCCTCATAACTAGAGAATTAATCAATCAAGTTTAACCATATTTGGCATGTGGGTGTTTTTGGAGGAATGAATTTTTTTATGATGAATTGGGACCCCTTACCTTTTCAGGAGGGGGGGTTCCCATACAAATGAAATGCAAATTTCCTCATAACTTGAGAACTAATCAAGCAAATGGAACAAAATGTGACATGTGGGTGTTTTCGGAGACAAGAATGTTTTCTATGGTGAATTGAAACCTCTCCCCGCTTCAGGAGGGGGGGGGGGGGTTCCTATACAAATGAAATACAAATTTCCTCATAACTCGAGAACTAATTAATCAAATGGAACCATATTTAGCATGTGGGTGTTTTTGGAGGCATGAATTTTTTATATGATGAATTAGGACCCCTCTTCCTTTTTAAAAGGGGGGCTCCTATACCCAATTTTTGGCAATACGAAGTTTGTCGGGTCAGCTAGTGATACAATAAATGAGACAAGCCGCTTTAAGTTGAAATTAATTATCTCATTCTCAAATCGGCACAAAAACCCTTAATAATTCCATTTCCATTATAATTATCATCAAAGGATAAACCGAAGCAAATATAATAATAAAAACAAATATCAACTTAAAATTCGCATTAAGATAAATTAGATCAGAATTGCAGCTTTAAATGTGTTCGTCAAAATAGATCAACATTGTCATAGATGTCATGGAATACAAGGCCTGGATTTTTCTCCCTGTGTGTACTCATCACTGCGACCAGTATAATTGATCTATTGTTATACCGCCCAGGTGTTTGTTGTATGACTTGCACCCTTCTTTTTGCTATAATCGCTATTGAATGAGCGTGAATTGCATGGATTGGTTTGTGTTGTCTGTATTGTATGCGTTGGAAGTCAGACAAAAGAAATTCACGGGATCTATGAAAGCGATCGAAGCATAATGTTAATGTTTACAAATGCCAGAAGTTCAAGAGCATAGATTTCGCATTCCAAGAGTTGAGCAACAGAGACGGCTCTAGAATCTGAATACATTTCTCCTTTCGCTTAATTTTTCGATGTTCAGTACGGACTTACAGTGGTTTTTATAGTGGTCTTGTTCATACAATCTTGCAGTTTATTGCAGTGTTCAGTCGGTCACACAGAGATGAATATTTAAAGATCGTCAACGTACAAACACTTGCAGCTAGACTTCATCAGATATCACAAAACAGAAGACATTAACAAATATAAGGAAAAGTAACGGTCCTAAATTTCTTCCCAGAAGAATTCCAGATGGATTGCTGGAACTGCTAAATGCTAACGGTTTGCAAGGTACCTCTGAAGTCGGCAGACGAAGTCATGAGATGTACCTAAACGACTCAATTTCCGAAGTATCGTGGTCAATGCGGTCAGTCACCTGCAGCTTTCAGGTCTGTGTTTACAGTATCCCCTTGAGCTGCATCTTCAATCTGACGAAGGTAAAATGAACAAAATGGCAGTTGATTCAACATTTGCTTTTCATGACTTCTCTGGTATTCAGGACCACGGTGTAAACAATTGATTCGCTCGGTACTTTAATCAGTAACTTGAACCTATCCGATCCCATGAAATCCTGTATTGTAAAGTTTATTTATCGAACAATATGAATATATGTTAGCAGCTGCTTTACCTACGCAACATTTTTTGGGCCAATTAAAGTGTTTGTTAACCTGACTTACAGGTGCATGAAACATTCGATAACAAAATAATTCAAAATATTTTCGCCGGCATTTGTATCTATTAGTGAACAGTATTTAATACAAATTTGATACAAACATACAATGCATCCATCCACTTCTGAAACCAACGCATAAAGTTAAATACTCAGCAATCAAATGTTTTCAATAACCGGTATCAACGGTTTCACATCGCCACCGGGTAGAAGACGCACTGCAAAATTGATCGAAATGTTTATCATCCAATTAAGTGGTATTTGAACACATTATATGTACGCCGGTATCAAGAGCAATCACTAGCATACAATGAATGGGCTTTCATTCCTGTTGCAGTTCCAGTGGGCAGAGATCAGGTGGCGTTTGCGTTTTCGTAGAGTCCATCCGGTCCGGTCGGCTGGAGAAACGGATAGCTTGCGCACCTCCGCGGAGAGAGCCAGCGCGTGAAGAATCACATTCCGCATTATTTACGGTGGCGCTCATAATGACCAATTTACCCAATTTCTTCCACGCTCTCCACGGCACCGACCGACCTGCTGCGTGAGCTTCGTCAGCCAAGCGTACCTGCTTTGAGTGTACGAAGAGTGCGCGCTTTCGGTCTGGCGGAGCCGGTCTTAAGGCGGCTACCGCGATCAGCAGCCGACAGGTATAAGGGGTAGGGAAGCCCCCTAGCAAAATGAAAAGGAAAACAATCAAACAAGTCTGCGGGTTCTGTTGAATCGCAGACCCCATCAGCGCTCTCTCAAGTTCAATCGTACGAGCACTCGGCGATCTGTTTCCGGGAATCTAGGTCAAAATTTGGCATAACTATCTAGTTGGATCGTCGTTCGTGAGAGGGAGGAGTCGAATGTTTGCCGAACGTCTTATCAGTCTCGTTCTAAACAGCTTTTGCTCCAATTCGATGGAAATCACATACGGTTCTAAAGCAAAAGGCGGACGTTCTGGTTTTATTAGGTCACAGCTGATTCATTCGGTGTGAAGTAGAAATGCAACCTACTGGTTGGCCTGGAATGTACATGAACTTGTGTTTTTGTCTTAACTTGGTAATGAACTCAGACATTATTTGATATTTTTTATGATGTTAAAAGACTGTCATCATAGTCCAAGAAATTGGTAGAATAAACTGATGTAATCATAAGTGTGAATAGTATCCTTAGGGTAGAACAAGGCGTGAAGCGGAAAGAGCGGAAAAATCGATAAAAGCATCTGCCATATAATTAGCTCGAATTATAAGCTGGTTGAAATTACTAATCTATGGGGTGTGATTCATATGATCCTTGCAATCATCTATTTTTTCCGATTTGTCTCATTTACGCCTTGTCTTCACACCTATTACAGGAGACGATAGCACTGCGACCAGCATTTAGATCTATTCTGGTATATCGACACCTATAATTTCATTACTTTCTCCTAGTGTTTCAACCATATTCTTACGATAAACACTAATGTGTTACCCTCGGCTCATTTCAGCACAGCTTAGTAACTATCAACAATAAACTCAATTAATCAACGGCTCTTTTGTGGTGGTGATTACGATGCTGTTCATGAGGTGCCGCTGTGAAATTAAACCATTCAACAGTTCGATACCGATAGTCGTAACGGATGGTCCATGTACGCATTGCTATAAGTAAAATTAAAATGCTCGTTCGAATGGCCAGAAAAAAAAAAGAAACACAACACCTCGGTTGCGCCTGCCTCCGGCAGTTAATCATCACCGGCTTCTTCGACTAGGCGCGTAAAGCCTCGAGAGGTAAAATTTTTTCGTTACTGACCTACACGGTGTGATTTGTAGACTTGTACTTACGGTCCTAGCGGATCTTCACAACGAGTGAAAGATTGATGGTGCGGAAAATTGGGTAATTAACTGTTGTTCGATATGGGTGTTAGGCGAAGGGTAAAATAATTGGGTTGATGAATAGCTAGTTAGCAGCGAGAAATATGCTTTCACAGTCTTTACCCATGCAAGCCATGGACAGGATTTTGTTTCTCGCTTCCAGAATAGAGTTTTCCAGTTTTGATTGCAACGTTTTCTGATTATGCACCTTTTTAACGTGGTGTCGAGTTGATGATTGATGTTAATTTTACCTGAAAAGATGAAAAGTTTATTTTAGATTTATTGCACTCCTATTGATTTGAGAAAAAGAGATTGAAAACATAATATAAACAAAACTATTAATGGTATAAACTACAACGATTATTCTAGCCAGAGTGATGTGAAGTGAAATGATGCTTTTATTGAAGAAAAAACACATCATATGCAAGGAATATCTCAACCAGTTAGAGCAATCAAAATGTAAGGTATAAAAAAATCGATCCGTAACCATGAAAGAAATCCTATAAGAGAATCGGTGAAAGTGACGATAGACAAATATCGGAATAAATTGCGTTTGCTTGTGAGTTTTATGGGCAATAATTTCACTTTTACTGCCACATTACCTCGCAGAAAATATGCTAATTGTTTGATGTTTTGTTTACTTATTTCGTTTTATGATACTTCCTCCTACCTGCAATTACCACCCCGGATCGTAGGTTCAGCATTCAATAGCTTGCTTTTTTTCATGTAGACATGACTGTTTAATGCCGTATGTGCAGATTGAGACTTGTGCCAAAATTAGCGTCTATTCAAACTATTCAAACCGGATTTGATATAATAGACCTCTATTGATTGATCACAATAAAGCAAGTAAAAATGTTATCCCAGTGCTGAAAGCATTCTTTCTTAAACCAACCTCGACGTTTTAGTTTTGACCTTGAAATGCGGTCAAACATATTTATTAATATTTTTTGAAACGGTGGTTCTACAATTGATGATGAGCCTCCCAGTTGGCTTCGAGGTAAGACGCTGGTCTAATAAGCCAGTCGTCGTATGTTCGAATTTCGGCTGGGAGGGGCTGTTAGAGTCAATAGGATCGTAGCACTGACCCCGCACTGTCCTGTATTCTAACAGCTGGTTGCGAAGTCTGTCGTATAAAAAACAGAAGGTCAAATTTCGATAACGGAATTAGCACCCAGGCTTTGCTTTTTTTACAATTGATGAAGGGACGGTAGGGGAAAGTAATGAATTTTTTTTTGAAAAATGGAGAGGAAAGGGCGGAGAGGTAAGGGGGGGGGGGTTATCCTATTACCTACCTATTACCCCCCTTAACTTTCCACCCTTTCCCCTCCATTTTCCGAAAAAAATTTTTTTTTTCATTACTTTCCCTACCGTCCCTTTATCAATTGTAGAACCACCGTTTCAAAAAAACATTCTTTCTTGTTTTTAAGTTTAACGGATCAATATATTTTCGAAAATAGTTTTTCTCCTGATTTTTTAACGATTTGCTGACTAATATGACAAAGTTATTGATGACGCAACGAGACGTAGCCGTAAACTAAGCGCATTCGCTCGAAGCTGCGCTACCGCAGGAGGACGAGCTGGACGAAGCCTCTCTCGAGGATATCATTAAAACAGTCATTAGCAGTGTTGCAGAGAGTTTTATCGAGCACGCAGCATGGAATCAGCGGAACAACTGATATGCCGATAAATGTAAGAGGGTGATGGATGAGGAAAACGCTGCGCGGGTGACAGAAATGCGTAGTTCCACACGTCAGAATGTACATACAAAAGAAGGTGCATGGAACCCAAATCTTCTAGGAGAAAAGTGCTGCTTGGAACAGGGGAAGCTAGCGGGGTTGGAGTAGCTGTGTCGTTCCCAGGAAATACGAAAGTTCTACCAAAAGCTCAACGCATCCCGGCAAGGTTTTCTGCCATGAGCCGAAATGAGTTTGGATGGGAATGGCAGTATTTTGACGGACGATCATGAGGTGACCGAAAGCTGGAAGCAGAACTTCGATGCACACCTGAATGGCGCTCAGGTGAAGAACCGTGCCAGCTTCGTTGTGGAACGGTCAGTAACGAATCAAAAATTTACAATGCGGCATAACCTCTAAAATGGCCGTGAATACAAAGTTTCCATGCATCATTTGTTCGTTGACTTCAATCCTGCATGTGATTCCATCGAGCGAAAATAGCTATGGAAAATCATGAGCGGAAACGGCTTCCCTAGGAATATTTTTTGAAACGGTGGTTCTACAATTGATGAAGGGACGGTAGGGGAAAGTAATGAAATTTGTTTTTGGAAAATGGAGGAGAAAGAGTGGAAATGTAAGGGGGGGGGGGGGCTAATAGATAGCTACGCACAACAAGTTGTCGTTGTGACTCCTACCTTTTGTCCAATGCTGGAAGGTGCATGGGTCGAACCAAGCTATAACCAGAGATTATAACCGGATTTGAACCCACAACACCCGCCAGTGCGTGTGGGTCCAGCGCCCCTATAGTTCAAAGGTACAAGTACCAGCGAGCCAGGCGCCCTGGCGGGTGTCGTGGGTTTGAATCTGGTTATAATATCTGCACCCTTGCACCTTCCAGCATTGGACAAAAGGTAGGAGTCACAACGATAACTTGTTAAGCGTAGCTACCTATTACCCCCCCTTACCTTTCCACCCTGTTCCCTCTATTTTCCAAAAAAAAATTATTACTTTCCCCTACCGTTCCTTCATCAATTGTAGAACCACCGTTTCAAAAAATATTAATAAATTTGTTTGACCGCATTTCAAGGTCAAGACTAAAAACCTCGAGGTTGGTCTCTTTCCCTAGGAAGCTGATGAAACGGATTCAATCTACGATGGATGGTACACAGTGTTGTGCTCGGATTTCAGATGGATTGTCGAGTTCATGAATCACACAGAGGGCTTCGTCAAAGTGACTGTTGGGGTGCCGCAAGGTTACCGAGTCTTTTTTGACAAGCGAATGGTCGTGAGTTCGATTCTTAGTAGAATCAGGCCATTCTAATCTAATCTAATCTAATCTCACACTAACGCAGCCAATTCTGGAAGGCATCCTGGAAAATGACGATTACTTGAATCAATCATTTTTCTTGTCAACGGCCAGGCCAACTGCGCAGCATGTACCGCAGAGAGAATTCCAAGGAATCAAGTGGAACTAGAAAAAATACCTAATTCCATCAAACTCCTTGAAATCAAGGGAAGGAAGAAAGCGTGGACCTCCCGTACCAAACGCTTCCCATATACATAGATAATGATTTATTTACAGTCGTTGGGAGTATCTTTGCTAATAAGGGTTAAGTGATACTCCGGACCCTCAGGGATGAACTAATGGCATTTAGACCAGAAGCCAGGCTGCAATTGGCCAAGGATATAGCGCCTTATTTCGCTCTCTGAAAATAGATTAGTTTACCAAAAAATTAGTATAAATCATATAATACTTGAAATTAAAGTCGTGTGGTTTAATGGTTGCCTAAAACTACATTTGTAAGGTTAGGAACTGAAAACCGCACGACCCCGCACCTCCTAGCTTGGCTACTCAATTATACAAATTGAAGTATTTCCAGGTATGGCCACGTGGAGGCGCTAGGTAGGGGCTTGGGATGGCTAGAGCTATGTTGGGCGCTTCTTCCTAGTTGCCTTCCCCATTTCATACCCAGATTCTTAGTAGAATCAGGCCATTCGATGTCAAAGTGACTTTAACATGGATTTATCCTTAGGCCCCTTATCCCCCTCCCTTTATGCTGAATTCTATATTATCCCGATCTATTGACAGTGCAAAAATGACTGATATATATTGACCAAACTCGCGTTTTGAGTCTTTGACCTTGAAATGCGGTCAGACATTAATATCAATATTTTTTTTGAAACGATGGTTCTACAATTGATGGAGAGACGGTAGGGGAAAGTAATGAAAATTTTGGGAATGGAGGGAAAAGAGTGGAAAGGAAGGGGGGGGGGGGTAATTGGTAGCTACGCTTAACAAATTGTCGTTGTGATTCCTACCTTTTGTCCAATGCTGGAAGGTGCAAGGGTCGAACCAAGCTATAATCAGAGATTATAACCAGATTTGAGCCCACAACACCCGCCAGGGCGTGTGGCTAGTTGGTACCCGTGTACCTTTGAGCCATAAAGGTGCTGGACAAAAGGAGACTGCGCAACCTCCCTTATTAATGTAGCGTCGTATCTGGTTTGGGTGATTTTTAGACACACGAATTGTGCCTCGAGCTCCTTTTACTGTAGAAACCACCGACCGAGAATCTAACTTGTTTTTAATTTCAGGACGATGACACAGTGCAGGCCCTTGCGACTTGCAAGGCTGTTCAGGTGAGAGCGGTTCTTCGGGAATACAGTATATTGATTCTCAAATAATTACGTGGAGAATATGCGGTCGCCAAGCCATGTTTCGGTCAGAACTATTACATCGTAGTCAATTTTGGAGTCATTTGAAAGAGTCAATTTTTGTACGCAAAGGAGCATCGACTCGAGTGTAAAAACTATCGAGAAATTACATTGCCCATTTCCGCCTTTAAGGTGCTCTCCCGTATCCTGTTCTGTCGACTGAGACCTTATGCGAAGGCCATCGTCGGCGAATACCAAGCTGGTTTTCGTGAGGGTCGCTCCACGACGGATCAGATGTTTACGCTGGGTCAGTTACTCGACAAGTTTCGGGAGTACAACTTGCATACACATTATCTATTTGTGGCCTTCAGGCGGCGTACGATTCAGCCAAACGAAATGAGCTGTGGCAAAAAATGCTAGAACATGGTTTTCCAACTAAAGTTGTTACGCTAATTCGTGCGTTGCTCTGGATGGGTCCAAATCACGTGTTAGAGTAGCCGTTAGCGGTAAGGTGAGACGTCAGCCGTTTTTGTGACGTTGGATGGACTGAAGCAAGGGGATGCACTCTTTAACCTGCTATTCAACATCGCTTTGGAAGGTGCAATACGAAGAGCAAACGTGGAAAGGAATGGAACTATCATCACGAAATTTCACATGCTTCTTGGCTTTGCGGATGACGTCGATATCATCGGAATGAACTGTAGAGCAGTGGAAGAGGTCTCCAGGTCTTTTAAAAGGGAAGTGGCGAGTTTGTGGATTATCATTAACACCGCCAAAACAAAGTACATGATTGCTGGCAGGGAACGTAGGAGACCAAGTGGTGTTGGTGCCGAAGTGAGTTAGATGGGAAACGATATGAAGTAGTGGAGGAATTTATATACTTTGGTACACTTGTAGCATCCCAAGCTACAATTCCAAGTTTTATTACGTTCGTATACGTTGGTATTCATGACCAATTTCATGAAACCGCTGATAAAACTATGAGTTCACCCAGCACTTTCTGATGATCGCTATAAAACTGCTTTCTGACCCACTCCTCAGAATGTTTTCATTACCTCTATAAGAATCAGGTTATAAGCTCAACTTGTCGTATCACGCTCTGCTGAAATGAAGCTGCAATAAAACCGATTAAGCTTTCGCTACTTGACAGCCACTGCCATAATTTAATAAAGCTTTTCGCTTTTTGCTCTGGTAAAAGCTAAATCAATTCGACAGCTTTGTCAACTAGAAAATACTTCCTTGAGCAGAAAAGTTAAAGTTTTACCACAGACAAACAGACGAGACACTCGCGTTAATTCCATCCTATAATCAAAAACCACTCATTTTTCAAAAAGTATGTTTCGCAACATGGTCACACCGTGGCACGCGAGTTTTCAGTATAAAACCATACAAATGTAAAAACCCTACAGTATAAAACCCTGCAAATGCAAGCTACTCCGCTATATGCATAACAGAGGGTGCTAGTGTGCAAGCAAAATGTGGAGAACCAAGGTTTTTAAAGCATTTTCTTCTATATGTCATGTTAGTTCGTCAGTGGTTTTACTGTCAGATCATTTTGATCGATTTGGTTTATGGCGACCATAATAAAATATCCCATAGAATATTTAATAAATTTTGAGCAATTTTAGTTTGTAGCATGTGCGGTTATTCAGTTAGTCAATCTCAATTTCTAGCAAAATCATTTTAGTTGCTCATGTGACAGGAAAACCGATCGATAATAAGTTTCTTTCTGCATAACTCTATGCTCTGATGACTTTTTGTTTGCGATCTAAAACAAAATACTAGAATATGGCAATATGGCCTCACAAAAAAATATGATTTTGGTGTTGAACTTTGGTATTCTTCATAATAGCAGCAAAAAACCTGTTTGGTGAGGGTGTTACCATTTTAATGACTCTATAAAACTAATATATTTCTCGCGGTTTGACAAGCAACAGCAATAAGATCAATTTTGATTGGTGCGCCAGTTTGTATTGCTACGCCACACTTATAGTAAGTTTATAAGAGACGTGGTGCAGCCAACAAGTTTTAACGTGATAATATAAGCAACCACAATAAATTGTATTTGGTATTGTGCAATACCACACTAAATTCAGAGGTAATGAATAATACTGCGATTAAACTCAAATAAAACCAAGTGGCTTTAGAATTGTTACTTGGGATGTGACAACGACGTAAGCCGCGAAGTTAAACGACGAATTGCAGCCGCGAATCGGGCTTTGTACGAATTACGCCGCTAGCTGAAGTCCCGTAGTCTGCAAATTCGCACGAAACTGGCGCTCTACAGAACACTAATCCTAATCCTCTCGGTGGCTCTTTACCGGAATGGGAAATAGAGTTTGGCGCAGACGCATGAATTACGAGCTGTACCAAGTATATAATTATGCTGATATAGTGAAGGTAGTAGAATGTGGCAAGCTGCGGTGGGCTGGGCACGTGGTCAGAATGCCCAACGAAAGAGTAGCAAAAACTATTTTCAGTAGAGAACCAGGAAGAGGCCGTAGACTCCGAGGCAGACCCTGCACCCGATGGGCGTGCGCTGTCGAAAACGACGTACGTTCAGCAGGTGTTCAGGGGGATTGGAGAACGGCAGCCCAGGACCGACAGTACTGGAGAACCATAACTCGTTTGGCGCAGGACGTTTGGTAAGTACTGTTTGACAGAAAAGCAGAAAATTACAAGAGTCGAAAGATGTCGGCAGCTGCTCGAGCGAGCACAGTGATTGTAAAATTGTGTTTTCGCATCACAAAATGTTCCTGCTCAGGAGCACCACAACCGACAAAATCGTCGGATATATGCAGCACATATTTTTGATATTCCTCGGGACAAACTGGCAAAGGCTTATTTTATTCAAAGGGATTGCAAAGATTGTAAGCAAATCAAAGGGAGATAAATTTGAATTGGACTAATTTAAGACAAATGTTATGGTTACACTCTACACGCAGTGCGCTCAAAATTAAAATTTGAGGGCGAAGCAGCGCAAGCATCAAACAGCGTTGGTGCGATCGAGAAAGATAGCATTTTGAAAATCTTAGATATTGCTTTAATATCGCTACAACATAGTTTTTCGAAAACATCATTGTGTGTAAAACCCGTACCTGATATGATATGAGTATTCAAAACCATTTAATAAAAGCGCACTCCCGTTTAAAATTTTACTTCGTATTTTTTCTCTCTCTAGTGTACTGGGTTGGCATCTAATTTTTATGACTGACAATTATTACTCACCCTGCACTATGGCGGTAATCTGCCTACCTTTGTGCAGAATTTTAATGGGCGCGATAGTATTCTAAAGGATGATTTTATGAAGAGGGTTAGTTAGGAATAAACTTAGAATTAATACTTTCGATATTAAATTACGATTTGCGGTTAGCCGCCATTTAACTAGTACCTACATGATATTTGATACAACAGGGCTGTGTATTTATTTGCAGCAATATATGCCGCATCGATCCATAGATTGTGTTTACAGCGGCTTCATTATAATACTGCTTAATAAATAATAATATACCAAACGTGATTTACGAATATAACAAATGTGATGGTAACATTGCTATACTGGGTGAGCTTTATGGATTTAATCATGCACGGATATTACCGGCCATAGAGATTCATTTAGTGCACATCATAAATCGAAGGGTGATAGAAAGCATGCTCAAAATAGGACGTTATAGTGCGGATCTCTTCATCTACGTATAGGGTATGGGACCAAAACTTTGATAAGAGTTCATATACTTCGGCAGTTTTATACTTGGAAAGTTATTTTGCAAGGCTTTGGAACATATTAGTAGAACCTATGTTTATTTTATCGAAATTTGAAAAATGTTCAAGTGCGGCAAAATACACTGAGAATATTTTTAAAACTTTTGTTAGTGATTTAAACTATTTTATTACAATGACTATTAATAGTATTCTGAAATTCAAAAAATTTTGAATATTGTAGCAACTGCCAAAATATGCAATCCGTCAAACAATAGTACGAAAACTTTTATTGAAAACTGGAAATGGATAACGAAGCTCACCTACATGTTTCTAAACTTGGCTCAACTTCAAATAACTTATACAATCAAGGCATTATGAAGCTCTGTTATGAATTTAGTAAAAAGTATTTATTTTATTTAAATATTTTATTGAATTCTTAAAAGGGTTAACATACCTTTATCGAATACCGATTACAAACGATGAAAATATGTCTTAACTTTCACTAACTTCGTGCTTCAGGATAAATGCTGGCCAAAATACGCGACCGTTACCCTAATCATGGACTGCAGACGGTGCTCATTTTCACGGGATAAACCGCGTGCGAAAAACCACAAATGGTCCTACGGGGAAAGTTATGCTACGGCGCGGTGCCGACCACTCACCCGTAAAAGCTGAGATAATCCGCGGTAAGAATTCAATTAACACGTTATAAAAAGGATTATAAACATAGGTAATAAGCTTAGCATTCCATTGTTCTTTCTCGGCTTTTGCTAGTCGTTTGCTTTTTTTCCATCGCTGTCGCTGTGTCTTTACCGGGAACTTTCACTATCGGGCCTATACGGAGTGGTGCATAAAGTGCGCGCAGCTCACCTTGGCGTAGGCAAGGTACGTGGAGAATGCTGGTTCGTTTCGGAAGAATTGTGGAACAGAGCGGCTAATGGAAACCGAAAGCTTCTTGGCGTGATGATGGAGGCGGTGACGGTGGCTGTGGTGGTGTGAGCCCAACCAATATGGAAGAGCTTCGCGTGTTTTGCGGAACTCGTCGAAGAGCCGTCGATGGTAGTTACAAGAAACGAAAGGGAAACTCGAATAATCGGCCTTCCGTTACGATACGATACGGCGTCGTCGAATGAGGCAATTTGTTTTTATTTTGTTTCAGATCCGGGGCAATTTCGCCGCGTTGTTTGGTGTGCGTTGTAAAATCAGTTGTCAAGGTACGACTTGGAAGCGATGCTGTTTCGGTAATTTTTGGATGATTACCTTTTCACGCATATCAAATATCAATCCGAAAGTATTATTTATTATTAAAGTTAGCTAAATTCGGCAGAATAATCAAAATCATTTTATTTTTGTTTGAATTTTGCGTTATAGATACCGTGCTGCATCAATACAATAATGTTCCGATTTTGTCAGCCCCATGTTGAATTTTGGGCTGACAAAATAGGGAAACTGACAAAATCGGGAAATTTTTTTTCAAAATTCTAGACATAAGACCTTGCAATATCGAAGACTTCTACTAAAAATTAAATTATAACACCAATTGGTCAACCGAAAGCTCAATGAACCAGGCACAGCACACTGGTCCAGAACCTTTCTTGGTGCGCATTAGCTTTGAGCGGGAAAACGTGGTTTTAGGTTGATGGAACCTTTGGAAGACTTTCTTAAAATTAGAAGTTCTATCGTCCAACAGAATTCAAATTTTGATTAATTCCCATAAAACTGAAAAAAAAAATTATTTTTCTTCAGCTTCAATATAACACATTGACGTGTTCTGCAAAGTTTTACAGCATATTATTACAAGAAGTTTTGCTGGAGACAGTACCCTTCTATCTCTTCACCAAAGACAGAAAAATCTCATAAATGGAAAATCGTTAAAATCAGTTTTTCTATTTTAGCTGCTTTTATAGTTGTTGTATGACTTTTTCATGTTTTACAAAGTTGTACAAATAGTAAAAATACACAACATTGCTCAAAGTAGTATACCTCTATCTTTGCTTGTTTAGGAACTATAGAACTTTTACTTTAAAAATACCCTAATTTTGACCTCGAATTACTCGCAAGAAGGCATAATTTTATTCAAAAACTCTCCCCAGAGAATCAAAATAGTTTCAAGCAGGCTTAAAAGTTTTATAAATTATGTTTAAAGGCACAAACTAAATTTATAGGCTGACAAAATCGGGATAAAAAGCTGATAAAATCGGGGGTAGACAAAATCGGGAGCTGACAAAATCAGAATATTACTGTATTCGGAAGCTCAAGCAAATCACCTTTTTCAATGCTTCGTAAATAGGAATTTCGCAACATAATGTTAAATACTTTATATTGCAGTTAAGTTTAAGGTTTAAAAAGGCATTCAAATTTAAAGTAGTTTTCAGTAAGACAGTAATTTTCCAAAATATGGTAAACTTTGCTAAAAAATGAGCTTTAATGCAAACTTGCCGGCCCTTTGACGAACGAACAACAGTGAACTCCACTGTTTCAAGGTATTAAAAGTGTAATTCTGATTTGTTTAATCATTTTCAATTAATTACGTACAAAAACTCAATACAGGGGAACTTCGATAAAACGTACTCTACGTACCCTCGATACAATGTCATTCGATATAACGTACAATCTACCTCGATATAACGTACACATTTTCAAGTGTTGCAAATCTCTTCAGAAATTGTGTTTCATTCACAATAATTTAAATACCCTGTCAATCTCACAGATTCCCGCGGTGGCAGTTTCGAAATAAGGAAGCAGATAGTACAGATTACGTTAGGACTGGAAGAAACTGGATTCGACAGCATCAAAACGGCGATCTGGCTTTTCAAGATCGTTGCCAGTGCGGACAAATGTACGCTTAATGAAAAATTAGTTCAATTTTCTTGAAGATTCACTTGAAAATTATTAAAGCTTTTCTTGAAAATTCATTTTGAAGAGTTTATTTTGGAGCTTACAATTAGTTTGTGTAGATGACAAAAACATTTAATAAATAGTTACTTGGATTTCGGTGAAATCTAATCAAGTGACGGTATTTACTGTTTAATAAAATTGTTCTGCAAATATTATTTTAGGCAACACAAAATAACTAAAACTATGGTAATCATATAATTTTAAGCATATAAGTAGAAGCAAATAAACACTGTATAACAAGGGTATGAAATGGAGAAAGTTACCTGGAGCGGCGTCAAATGTTGCTCTGGCTTATCTAGCGCCTCCTCGTGGATTTATGTCAATCCTAGCCGACACCAAGTCGTATATTGATTATCGTAAATATCTCTTTACAAATTCGGAATCGTAAATAAAGCCTAATAAAGCGCTTACTGGTTGCGCTTAATAGGATCTTATCGTATAGGAATACCTATGTAAGTGGATTGCTTGAAATTATTCTTCAATGCGTATATCGCTTCCAATGTAGTACGTATAAGCTGGTTTTGCGCATTGAATACGATTTTGTTGGATACAAATCGGTACGGTAATTTTTTTTGTAACCTTAATATGCCTAAGAAAATGCTGGTCGGGAAAATGGGGGTCGATGGCAATACCTGGAAATGCGTCTTGTACATACTGGAGCAGCTAAACTAAAATGTGCGAACTTGAGCGCTTGTTCCCCTGGTGACGGGCGGCTTAAACAGTGCCTGTCTTGGAGTGAGCGGTTGAATTTAAAACATTGTATCCCACAAGCTATACCTATCAGCATCTGTGGGCCGACCAGCACGTTCAACACAATTATGTGTAAGATTTGTGCCTTGAGTCATTCCTAAGATGGCAGACCTATCAGCGGGATGTAGGTATCGCGACCTCGGTAAGATAGTACACTCAAGTCGCTTGTTACGCGAAGGATACGTCCCGCGCACGTTGGGTCCCTCTCTTCCTAGTGCCGGTGGGGTTCTTGAAGAGAACGTATTTCCCTGCACAGTCATCTGGCATCCTTGCGATGTGGCCGGCCCACCGTAGTCTCTCCGCTTTTGCCAGATATACGACGGGAATCTCTCCAAGTAGTGCTTGCAACTCGTAGTTTATACGCCTACGTAGATTATACGCCACTATCCGTTTGAACTCCGCCAAAAATAGTCTGCAACACCTTTCGTTCAAATACGAAAAGTGCACGTATGTCTTCCGTAAGCAAAGTTGCTGTCTCAAGTCCGTAGAGGACTACCGATCTGATTAGCGTTTTGAATATCGTCAGCTTTGTGCGGCAGCGTATGCTCCTTTAACGTAGCATCTTGCGGAGAGAAAAGTAGGCTCGACCTCCAGCTTGAATACGTCGTTGATCTCCCTTACTCGTGTACGTTACTTTCTCTGGAGCCTTTTTACCTTTGTTATAGTATATAACAAAGGTTTAGAAATTGGTCGAAAAACACGAAACTGATCCGAGGCCCGGAGGGCCGAATCACATATACCAATCGATAGAGCTCGACGAACTGAGCAATGTCTGTGTGTGTGTATGTGTGTGTGTGTGTGTATGTGTGTGTGTGCAGCTCATTTTCTATCGCCTGTTTCTCGGATATGGCTGAACCGATTTATGCGTTATTAGTCTCATTTGAAAGGTATTATTGCCTAGTATATCGCTATTGAATTGCTTCGTGGTCCGATGTTTCGTTTAAAAGTTATAAGCAAAAATGTGAAAACTACGTGACACGATTTTCTCCGGAACCACACAACCGATTTCAATGATCTTAGTACCAAATGAAAGCTCTTGCTGAATTATAAAAATTTTCAGAAAGTTTTATTGAAAACAAACAAGTAGTTTAAAAGTTATGCTTAAAAACGTGTTTTGACAACGTAATAATTATCGCCTGTTTCTCAGAGATGGCCAAGCCGATTTATGCGCTATTAGTCTCATTTGAAAGATAATATATCCGGATAGATCACTATTGAATGGTTTTTTGATTGGACTTTTAGTTTGAAAGTTATGAGCAATTGAAGTTACACGTTAAAACTTACAATACTTTATAGCGATTTTAACCAACATAATTTATCTAGTTTCAATTGTTTTAGTATTAAAGGAGAGGTCTTAACACTGTAAATGTATTTACCAAATTTCATAAGGATTGGTTCTACTGGTCAAAAGATATTTGAAAATGATTGATGAAATTTATTCAAGAAAACCTTAATGACCAAACCTTTAATGGAACTAAACCTCAAAAACAGAATAATATTGTAAAAATGTGTAATTTTTCAACGGGTGTTTCTTTGCAGCAGTTAATTAATGAAATATAGCACATTTCCTGACACTTTTAGGGTGACCGTGAATCCGCTTAGAAGGGTGACACAAATTTTTATTTTTGAAACACGTCCAAAAAATAGCGTCTTCACAAAAATTGTAGAACACACTAAAATAAGCAACCTTGTTGCAAATAGTAACTATCTATCTCTTACTGGTTGCGAAATTTAATGATTTGTTTAAAGAAACCAGTTTAAATTCAAGCAAAGCAAAGTTATGGGTGTAAACGTCCTTCAGAACTTAACCCTTCTTTATCGACAGACTTCGCAGCCGGGCCGGTTATTAGAGTACAGGAAAATTACGGGCTAGGGCAAAGATCCTATTAACTCTGTAACGGCACCGGTCAGTCGAGATTCGAACATACGACGATTGGCTTGTTAGGCTAGCATTGTACCCCGAGACAAACAGCCACTTTAAAACCAGTTCTGCTCAAAAATTCTGTACACGCTGTTTTCATTGCTTTCATATGTTCTATAAAGTTATTTAGTAGGTTAAAATACACACTGAAGATTGTTTATCGCTAGGATGCATATGGATGATAACTAGCACAGCATTAACAAACAATTGAATTAACCCTCTAACGGGTAAGACCGTCTGTAGACGGCCTTCGCTTTTGGAGTTCCAGAGCCGCATACGAAATTTGTTATTAATTGGCAATATACAAAATGTGTTCAGAACAGATTTCTTGACATTTTGATACTAATATCATAACATTCTGACCATGCATTCAAAAGTTATCATATTTCAAAAACAAAAATTCCGAAAAATTCCGAAAATAATTAATGCGCGAATATTCCCTTTTTTACCTTTGAAGGAAAAGGACATCTAGAACAAAATGATTGACCTAAAAATGTTTTTTTATGGGTAAATTTCATGCATTATTTTAATTTTGTAATATATCTGAATTGAAAAAATATCTGGGCAGAGCGTTAGACATGAAAAAAGAAAAAGAGAAATTGGACTTTTTCTTATCTGGCGCTCCTCCAGATAATTATTTTTGTATGAAAATCAGAACTTAAGGTTTTTTAGTGTGTACTTTCATTATAAAATAGTTCATTATAAGCTTGATCGCATCGTTTTTACGTTGTTGCCCGTTAGAGGGTTAAGTTCCGAAGACGTGTCGATATCTGTATGATCATTTCCAGCTCAAAACGCTTAAAAAGACATTTTTTTCTCGACTATTTTCGATTGGAATTGGAATTTGAATGTGAATATAGTTTCTTTCTAATCCTAATATTTGACGGGCAATATTTCGAAAGGTCCAATGTGCAAATGAGATTCTTTTTGCGCCTCCTCTCTTACGCTTATTACGGCGGCATAAATGCACTTGAATGCATCTATTTTGCATGGAACGGTTGCCGGTGTTATTGGAAAGCTAAAATCCTTTAGAAAAATTGGGTTGAAATGCATTTATGTCTCCGTAATAAGCATAAGAGAGGAGACGCATAGAGAATCTCTCATTTACACATTGAACCTTTTGACATGTTGGTCGAGATTTCCACGTTTATCTGTAAGTAAAAAATAAAAAGGTTTGACAAAACGGGTCTTTTCTTTTAAAAAGGAGGTACTGCCACTAATCGTGGGGGGTATCAATCGGCACCAAATTTAAGATGTTTGCTTTCTGACCTATAATGAACAATCTGACAAAATTTGGTTCGAATTCGTGAAGGTCGATTACACGGTTATCGGATACTTTGCATGTGTTAACTTTAATAGATAATTTTTAGATTTCACATCTGAATAACTTGAGAATGGCTGGGCCTGGAAACAGCTTATTTAAGACTTTAGTTCAAAGTGATGTGTATAGAATTTGACTCTGTCAGTTTTATAAAAATGACAAATTCAAATACAAATTAAAAATAATATTTGACCTGGAAATGCCCATTTCAAATGACATATAAGCTGGTATAACAAAGGTTCCTTTCACCACTAGGTGGATTAAATCGGGTTTTTCACCATATATTTGATTTTCGACGCATTAGGGGCAAATTCTTCAACTACAGCCCAATAAACTACCCAGCCCGTCCATGCTCCGGTAAATAACAAATCCGATGACACTACGAGTTTCGATGAGTTCTACGGCAGACTTTAGAGAACTAATGGAGAATGCTCAAAACATGACGTGAAAATCATCATCGGAGATGCAGATGCGCAGATCTGGAGGAAGGGCCTCTTCCGTCATATCATTAGAAGAAATAGACTTTATCTGTCAACAATGTTAACGGTCAAAGGCATATAAATTTGCCACGGCCAGAGGAACAGTCATCTGTAGCTCCTACTTTCCACGTCTAAATATTCTGAAACACATCTAGAGGCATACAAACAGAGACCCTAGCGTCGGCGACCAAGCTGGTTTTCGTGAGGGTCGCTTCACGACGGATCAGAAGTTCACCCTGCATCTGTTACTAAACAAGTTTCGAGAATACAACTTGCAGACTCGTCATCTATTTGTGGACTTTAAGGCTGCGTAAGGTTCAGTTAAACGAAATGAGCTGTGACAGATGATGCTAGAACCCGGTTTTTCTAGGAAACTAGGTAACCTGATTTGTGTGACGCTGGATGGGTCAAAATCATGCGTCAGAATGTCGGGTGAGACTTCAGCCACTTTCGTGACGATGGATGAACTGAACCAAGGGGATGCACTCTCTATGGGCTGTCGAGGACGGAGCATGTTTAGTTGGTGTTGGAGAACGGCAGTCCGAGACTGCCAGTACTGGAGGATCATAATTCGTTTGGCACACGATCGATAGGGGACCGTCGCCAAGAAAGTAAAGTAAAGTAAAGTAAGTATAACAAGGTTTTTCTTGTTTTCTGACCATAAAATTAAATATTGGCATGTAGTGTATACTAATAAGACTTCTACTATTATGCAACAATATTGAACGACAGTCGACACTTCTCAGACAATCTCGACGTCAGATCCTATCGAAGCGCTAACGTTGACTCGGACCACTACCTAGTGATGGTTAAGATGCGCCCAAGACTCTCCGTTGTGAACAACATTAGGTACCGATGCCAGCCTCGGTTAGATCTCGCACGGCTGAAGCAGCCAGACGTCGCCGCAAACTACGCGCATTCACTCGAAGCTGCGTTGCCGGAAGAGGACGAGCTGGACGAAGCCACTCACGAGAACTGTTGGAATACTATCAAAACAGCCATCAGGAGTGTAACGGAGAGCTCCATCGGGCATGTGGCCCGGAATCAGCGGAACGATTGGTTTGACGATGAATGTAGGAGGGTGATGGATGAGGAGAACGCTGCGCGGGCGGCCAAGATGCGCAGTGCCACACGTCAGAACGTGGAAAGACACAAACAGAAGAAGATGCTGCGAAACCAAATCTTTCGGGAAAAAACGTTACCTGGAAGAGCAGGAATATGTAGAGTTGGAGCGGCTGCATCGTTCTCAGTAAACGCGAAAGTTCTACCAGAAACTGAACGGATCACGCAAAGGCTTTGTGCTGCAAGCCGAAATGTGTCGGGATAAGACTGACAGTATTCTGACGGACGATCGTGAGGTGACCGATAGATGGAAGCAGCACTTCGACGAACACCTGAATGGCACCCAAGCGGAGAAACAAGGCGGCGGGGAAAGCGATTTCGACGGTGCAACAAATGGGGAAGAGGTGCCAGCCTCAACGATAGGCGAAGTTAAGGAGGCCATCATGCAGCTAAAGAACTATAAGTCAGCTGGAAAAGATGGCATCGGAGCGGAGCTTATTAAAATCGGACCAGAAAGCTGGCCGTGTGTATTCACCGACTAATTGTTAGAATTTGGGATACGGAACAGCTACCGGAGGAGTGGAAAGAAGGGCTTATCTGCCCGATTTATAAAAAGGGCGACAAGTTGGACTGTGAGAACTATCGAGCGATCACCGTTCTCAATGCCACCTATAAAGTGCTGTCCCAAATCATTTTCCGCCGACTATCACCAATTGCGAACAGATTTGTGGGAACTTATCAAGCCGGCTTCGTCGAAGGTCGGTCTACAACGGTTCAAATATTTACACTGCGGCTAATCCTCAAAAAGAGCCGTGAATACAGAGTTCCCACGCATCATTTGTCTTCATTCGACTTCAAAGCCTCATATTATACCATCGACCGGAAAGAGCTATGGAAAATCATGGACGAGAACGGCTTTCCCAGGAAGCTTTTCAAACTGAGTAAATCTACGATGGATGGTACGCAGTGCTGTGTTCGGATTTCGGGTGGAATTGTCAAGTTCATTCGAATCACACAGAGGGCTTCGTCAAGGTGATGGTGTTTCATGCCTGCTGTTCAACATAGCGCTACAAGGTGTTATGAACTGAGCGGATATCAACACGCGGGCACGATATTCAACATATCTACCCAAGCAACAATGTGAGTTTTATTGTACTCTTAAGGTGGTTTTCATGACCAATTTTGGTCTTAAATGCCATCAAAAGAGTGTAATAAAACCCAAATTGTTACTTGGGTAGTCAATTCGTCTGCTTTGCCGATGACATGGATATTATCGGCAGAACATCTGTGGCGGTGGCTGAACAGTACATCAGCGCGAAACAGAAAAGATTGGGTTAAAGGTAAATACGTCTAAATTGTCTACTTTGGCTCACTGGCAACGGCGAACAATGATACCAGCCGTGAGATTCGGAGGCGTATTATCAGCGGAAGCCGTGCTTACTATGGGTTTCACAAGCAATTGCGGTTGAGCCGACTAAGGCCCCGTACAAAGTGCACCCTGTACAAGACGCTTATTAGACCGGTTATTCTCTACGGGCATGAAACATGGATAATGCTCGAGGAGGACATGCGAGTGCTCGGAGTTTTCGAACGACGAGTGCTAAGAACGATATTCGGCGACGTACAAGAGAACGGAGTATGGAGGCGAAGGATGAACCATGAACTCGCATAGCTCTATGGCGAACCCAGTATCCAGAAGGTGGCCAAAGCTGGACGGATACGATGGGTAGGGCATGTTGCAAGAATGCCGGACAACTATCCTGCAAAGATGGTGTTCGCCTCAAATCCGATAGGAACAAGACGACCAGGAGCGCAGCGAGCAAGCCGGTTAGACCAGGTGGAGCGAGATCTGGCGGAGAGTACTCGGTGTCCGAGGAATTGGAGAGTGGTAGCCCTCAACCGAGTTACATGGAGAAACTTTGTTCAACAGGCTTTGTCTTAGGACGGCAAGCCACCTAAGTATGATTTGTATAAGATCTCTTACAGTCCTTGAAAAATACTATTTTGCTACCTTATATAACTTATGCGTCACGATTTTATCAATCTGTGTTGCTACAAATTAATGCGATAATGTATGTAATACTCCCAGGTGAAATGTATCCAGAATCTAATGACCCCTTATTTCGTACCCAGACGTTAATTAACGGTAAGTGAATCTGTATCAATGGTACTCCTCACTATCACATTTTATTTCGCATATCATGATATAAATTAGCGTGCTTCAGCCGGAGCGAGTGTCTCTTCGAAAATGGCCATTTACTTAATTCAATTGCAATTTTGTGATTGTACTCAAACCCAAATGATTGAGCAATCAGTGCCAGCTGGTTGCTCCCAGTCAACGTTGCCAGCCAGGTTTTTGAAACTCGCAGTATTTAAAAAAAATGAAACAAGGCGAATTCACTAGTGGCCGCGGTGAAAACACGAAAAAGATCTCCCCATAAATAGGTTACTGAAACAAGCTTGTTTTCCGTGCGAGTTGGTACGGTGTGCTGTATGATGTTTTCTCTCTCGTTTCGGGTAATTTTTTTTCTTCTGTTTTTCCCGTAAATTGAAGCACCATGAATGGGGCTTTCCTCTATCATTCTGCTTCGCTGACCACGTTATTAAATTTGGTTAAAATTTAAACTGGTTTCGAGACGTTTGTCGGTTCTGGTGGAGCTGCTTCTGGGGTACAAAAAACAACAACATGGTTTGAATTAAAACGAGTTCATTAATTTGTATCATATTTTTCGCTGTATGGTTTGTAAACGAAACTGAAATCGGTGCAGCCCAAATATCAGCGTAGTTTGTTTGACGGATGAGTATTTAATTATATTCCTGACAGAGTTTTCTCCTTATAATGTTAGCATTTCGATTATAATCATTTTGCATCAATCAACGATAAGTGATTTTGAATTACTGAATGAAAGGATTTTTACTTTTAAGAAAACTGGCTTTCCCACGTTATCTTTCTTATGATGAATTCGTTGTAGATTACCTTTTACGTCCAAGTTATACTACGTGCATATAACTCAACCATCAAAAACTTTAAGAACTTGTTTTTTGAAAACTGGTAGAACTATACCTGCAATAGAAAGAAGAAAAACATATTTTAGTTCGAAGTAAAGTTTTACTAGCATTATTGTTGCAAAGACTAGCGTACATGCTGTTTTTCACATGCAATTACCGTGTTATTATTTGTGTATTGCGGTTTTCACAGTAGAAATAAAGGTAGGCACTTTAATACGTGTAACTAGGGAAGATAGAGAGATAGCTACATAATTAGTGCCAAACGTTCACCGTTAGATTACACCATTTTCACATACCGTCTCAAGTCGTGACCTCCCGAAGAAAGCGATAATATGCAACCGTTTGATCGTGGGTTGCAAACGCATCTAACTGTTATACAACAACAACAACAACCGTCGTCTTCGAGCGCAGAAAGGTGAAAAAAAGAGTTTAACCCGACGGGCGTTCGTGAGTCATACGAAATGATACACAGTGCAGCGCAGTGTAGCGCAGCACAGCGGCAGTGAGATGCAAAAAAAAGTTTGGGTGAGCGAGACCCGCTACACTAAAGATGTATAAATTTCTACAGATCGCAGTAAATCTCTTTGTTTCTTTCACTACAAGCAAACAGTATATATAAAAAAACTAAAAATGATCCGGTCTTTGAACTTTGGAACGGAACTGGCACTAGTTGTGAGAAAGTTTTGCCGTAACGAATTGGTGTTTGATGGAATTATGCAGTCTCGTTGACGTTTAGTTTGTGCTTATTGGTGCGATTCAACGGTGCAGCATGTAGGTATACGTGGGCTTAGATCAGGTCTGCATGTACACAGTAACAACTCGTGTTATGGTCAAGACTATTAAGAATCCTCTGAAAGTACACAATTATGTAAAGATTTTGTGTAAGTACAGGTTATCCGGGCAAAAAATTTTTTTTGTAATGTTAAACACATTCCAAAAAACCTATTAAATTTTTTTTTCACCCGGATAATCGTGCCCGACCTGTAGTGTATTGAAAAATAATCTTAACTTAACCATTCAGTCCTTTATAAGTCACAAACAGGGGTCAGTCCCGGCGTAGTGGTTAGCATTCACGCCTCTCACGCCGAGGACCCGGGTTCAAATCCCAACCTCGCAGAAGTCACGAATGACCCAAGCTGGTTAAAGTGACTATAATCTAACAAAAAAAAAATGTCACAAACATAGATGCCAGATATACAGAGATTTGTGCATGCATAAATTTGGGTCCGCATTATTTTCTCCGCATTATTTCATTTTTGCGGTCTAATTTTTACTTTAATGTACACAGTTTATAAAGTACTTTAATCTTCAGGAACATATGTAGAACCAGAACTCTCAGGAACTGCAATAATTGGCGGGTTTCTAATTTAATCATCCAGAAATGTCTGTATGGCATCTATGGTCACATATTGGCGCATAGCTTTGGACGCGTATTCATAATATATTTTGTTTACATGTCAAAAGAAAATACAACTTATTAGTTTACGTTTACAAAGTTGTTTTCAAAATGCGGCGGATTGAATCGCATACCAGAGATCTACAATCTTACTCGTTCGGTGAGCTGAAAAGAGCTTGAAAATCGCGAAAAGAACTAAAGTTTATCATTTAATCGCTCGGATCTGAAGGATCTACCAAGAAATGGTCAAAAACCGGTCCTAACAACTCCGAATTAGATTGAAATGACGTGAATTATATTCATTAGAACAGTTTTGCCGTTATTCGCGATCTGGCCAAGAAGTCGAGCAGGAAAATGATCCAATAGTTCATGTGTAGACATGATTGGATGATTGGGGGGGTAATAGGTAGCTATGCTTAACAAGTTGTCGTTGTGACTCCTATCTTTTGTCCAATGCTGGAAGGTGCATGAGTCGAACCAAGCTGTAATCAGAGATTATAACCGGATTTGAACCCACAACACCTGCCAGGGCATGTCGCTCACTGGTACCTGTGTACCTTTGAACCACAGAGGCGCTGGACAAAAGAAGTCTGCACAACCCCCCTTATTAACCATAGCGACATGGGTTGGTCTATTTTTAGACACAAATTGTGCCTCTTCCTCTACCTACTGTAGAAACCACCGACCGAGAAGTTTTAATCTAAAGGGTTTTTACTTTCAGGACGATATGCCTGACCGCATTTCAAGGTCATGACTAAAGTCACGAGTTTGGTCAATATGACAAGTACCAAAGCACTCAAACAAACTTCGGAGCAGCTAGGGTAACCAACGTATTTTGGGCCCCGTCAGAAGCTGTACATAATTTGGACACTTACAGCAAAAACAAATGGAACTGTCCAAATTATGTACAACTGCTGATGGGGTCCAAAATAGGTTGGCTACCCTACATGGCGATATTTTTTATTTTGCTGTCACTGTTTGAAATCGCGCTTCGTTGAGTGACATTAATCATACCTGACTAAACGTGCTTTCACTGTGAACATCGAAAATAATAAATCATATAGCTTCGTCAGGTGTGCCTCAAGGAAGCAATTTCAGACCACTGATATTCTTTTTACATTTTTTGTATATTTTTGTTTCATCATCCTGCCAACATACAGGCAACTATATGCGGACGACCTCCAACAATTTCTTGTGGCTTTTTACAATCTATAGCAGACTGATGTATTGAATTGCAAAGATATTTCGATGATTTGTTGGATGGTGCCTCCCTAGTATATTTAACTAAATGCTACATGGTCTCTTTCACACACAGAAAAACATCCATTTTATGGGACTATACTCGCTTGCAAGGCGCTGTATTTTTTTAAGATCTTGGTATACTGTTGGACTCTTGCATGTCTTTCAGAGATCCCTACTCATCAATTATTATACAGAAACCTTGGTCTTATCATTACAATTGGTAAAGAGTTCACTGATCCATATTGTTTGGGGGCACTGTATTTTTTCCCCGTGTTGGGGACTTACCACCGTGACCATTATTTTTGATCTATTGTGGTGTGTCCTCTCTTAATTTATGCCATGTCGTATCAGTGAGCTATCAAAGTTTGATGAGCCACCTCAACTACTGTCGGCATTTATCCCAATCAGGTGATGCATTTCGTATGAAATTTATCACCTGATTAGGAGCAGCATTCCAAATATCGCAGGGCTGAGTCAGCCCCTTATTAAGATATCTACGTCTTTTATGATATAGTGCAACACAGTCGCACAACAAATGTTCAATCTCATGATTACAAAAGCGACAGTTAGCTTCATTAAGTTTACCGATGAGTTTCAGGTGGTACTTACAAGGACAATGTCCTGTTATCAAACCGGTGTATGTGCTCAAGTCGGATTTTGAAAGGTTTAATAGATTTTGTGATTGAAAAGCATTTGGCTCTATAAAACGGTTTGATTGCCGGGCATTCGTGGTAATATTCCAGTTAGACTGTATCTTTAGTTTTTCCCAATTCCGAAGTTCCATTTTAAGGGCATATGAAGATAATCCAAAAAAGAGTTCGGGTCCTATGAACTGCATGGATGACCCCTTCTTTGCCAATTGATCAGCAGTTTCGTTCCCTTTGATTCCGCAGTGACCAGGAATCCAATAGAGGTTGACCATATTGCGACAGGAAAGTTTTTCCAACAGTTTTATGCATTCCCACTCCAGTTTAGAAGTGTGAGTTTTTGATTTTAAAGCATTCAATCCGGCTTGACTATCCGAGCAAATACAGATATTTTCATTTTTGTAGTTTCTTTTTATGCAGATTGATACACACTCTAGTATTGCATATATTTCTGCTTGAAATACAGTGGGATGTTTTCCCATTGAAACTGAAACGTTAATCCCTGGGCCTGTTATACCAGCACCTAAGGGATTTATGGAAAACTCTTTGAGAATACTCAAGTGTCCAACGAGATTACCATCGAGGAACCTCATGGATCGCTTGAGCCTCAAAGCACTTTTCATAGCATCCAATTGGATGAATTGATGTAAAGGAAGAAGATTGAGTAGGGCTTCTAAGGCTTTAGAGGGAGTGCTACTCATAGCTCCTGTTATGGAGATGGTAGCAAGCCTTTGTAACTTGTTCAACTTAATTTGAGCCGTTTTTTGTTTTGTTTTCGGCCACCAGATAAGCGATGCATAAGTGATTCAGGGTTTAACTATTGCTGAGTATATCCAGTAAATCATATTTGGTTTAGGGCCCCATTTTTTTCCGATGGTTCTTTTACAGACCCAAAAAGCACTGTTTGCTCAGTTTTGTAGACTTCAGCAATAATTTGGAGGCCTTATGCAGTTATTTGGATACAAAGAATTGAGGCTGTACCGTCTAGATTTTCATCCACTTCACTTTACTTCTAGCAGCAGAGCCGGAGTGGCTCTTGCCGTATCAAGAATTCCTCTCCACCGTACTCGGATCTGGGCTATTCGTCGCCAATTCGTTGAATGTCTGGTCGAGCCATCTAGCACGTTATGTCCCTTTGTTTTTGGTACCGTGGTGTTCTTGAAGAGAACGGATTTCACTGTACAGGCATCCTTATGACATGGCCGGCTCACCATAATCTCCTAACTTTCGCCAGGTATACGATGGAAATTTATCCTAATAGTGCCTGCATCTCGTGATTCACACACCTACGCCACTCTCCGCTTTCCGCTTGTATTCCGTCAAAAATAGTCCGTAACACCAATACGGCAAGTGCACGTCTTCCGTAAGCAAAGTTATAGTCTCAAGTCCGTAGAGGACTACCGGTCTGATTAGCGATTTGTACATCGTATGTGACGGCGTATGCTCCTTGATCGAAGCGTCTCGCGGTAGGCTTGACTTCCAGCTTGAATGCGTCGTTGAATGTCATTACTCGTATTATTGTCGGCGGTGACCTGAAATCCTAAGCATCCCACTACTTTCAGTTCATTGTCGTCAATAATCACTGTCCATGGGAGGCGAACGTTATTTTCACTGGAACCTCATCCTACCATATATTTGATTTTCGTTGCATTACCCAATCCTCCCAACCTCCGTTTTCAGTCTGACGTAGATTGTCTCCGTCGTCCCAAGGATTCTAGTAATGATGTCCAGGTCGTCTGCGAAGGCTAGGATTTGGCTACTTTTGCTAAAGATCGTACGTCTCGTTTCATTGCACGCTTGCCGGATCACACGTTTATAGACGATGTTGAATAATACACAGGTTAGTCCATTCCTTTGCCGCCGAAACAAGCACGTAGTTCATCACTGGCTTCAGAGTAGTTTTTATCAGCCACACCAGTTTTTCTTGGAAACCGTTCTCGTGCATTATTTGCCATAGCTGTTCGCGCATGACTGTATCATCATTTATTCGTTGACTTCAAAGCCGCATATGATACCATCGACCGGAAAGAGCTATGGAAAATCATGGACGAGAACAGCTTCCCCAGGAAGCTCATCAAACTGATTAAATCTACGATGGATGGTACGCAGTGCTGTGTTCGGATTTCGGGTGGATTGTCAAGTTCATTCGAATCACACAGAGGGCTTCGTCAAGGTGATGGTCTTTCATGCCTGCTGTTCAACATAGCGCTACAAGGTGTTATGAACCGAGCGGATATCAACACGCGGGGCACGATATTCAACAAATCTAGTCAATTCGTCTGCTTTGCCGATGACATGGATATTATCGGCAGAACATCTGTGGCGGTGGCTGAACAGTACACCAGACTAAAGCGCGAAGCAGAAAAGATTGGGTTAAAGGTAAATACGTCTAAAACAAAGTACATGCTGGCCAGCGGAACCGAGGCCGAACGACACCGCTTGGGCAGTAGTATATTGATCGACGGCGATGAGTTTGAGGTAGTCGATGAATTTGTCTACCTTGGCTCACTGGTAACGGCGGACAATGATACCAGCCGTGAGATTCGGAGGCGTATTATCAGCGGAAGTCGTGCTTACTATGGGCTCCACAAGCAATTGCGGTCGAGCAGACTAAGTCCCCGTACAAAGTGCACCCTGTACAAGACGCTTATTAGACCGGTTGTTCTCTACGGGCATGAAACATGGACAATGCTCGAGGAGGACCTGCGAGTGCTCGGAGTCTTCGAACGACGAGTGCTAAGAACGATCTTCGGCGGCGTACAGGAGAACGGAGTATGGAGGCGGAGGATGAACCATGAACTCGCACAGTTCTATGGCGAACCCAGTATCCAGAAGGTAGCTAAAGCTGGACGGATGCGATGGGCAGGACATGTTGCAAGAATGCCGGACAACTACCCTGCAAAGATGGTGTTCGCCTCAAATCCGGTAGGAACAAGACGACCAGGTGCGCAGCGAGCAAGATGGTTAGACCAGGTGGAGCGAGATCTGGCGGAGAGTACTCGGTGTCCGAGGAATTGGAGAGCGGTAGCCCTCAACCGAGTTACATGGAGAAATTTTGTTCAACAGGCTTTGTCTTAGGACGGCAAGCCACCTAAGTAAGTAAGTAAGTAAGCATGACTGTATCATATGCTTCCTTGGCAATCCACGAAAATATGATGCGTGGTTTTGTTGAATTCCTGACATCTCTGGTGGATTTGTTGAAGAGTGAAAATTTGATCCGTAGTAGCATGAGCCCCCATAAAGCCGCTTGGTACTGTCCTACGAATTCTCTTGCTATAGGTGATAGCACGGAATGATGTAACAAAATCTAGGACCTCAGAATCGTCATCAACTCATTCCGCGCTCGTCGATTCTTGATCAAATTCTCTCTAGTGGTAATGCTTATATAGCTCCTTTTTTCTCCATCGCATTTAAACCAATTATGTCGTGCACTCGAAGTTTCTTCACCGATTGATGGTTGAGCTGATTGGCCTAGCTCCACAGAGAATCAACTGGTAGTGGAGATTGCCACCACAAGCCACGAGTTTTTTTCTCTTTTGCAGTGTTTTGCTGCTTTGCTCTGCCCCCGAATGAGCGTCAGTTTTTTTTTCAACTTTCTTTTACTGCTGGAGTTCTACCGAATGCATACTCTCAAGGTCACGCCGTAAATCGTTTCAGTCTATATAATTTCCTGCCCGATATTCTCTCTGGCTTACGGAGCAAATAGTCTCCAGTCTCCAGCGCGTGCAGAAAAGATATGTTTTCAGTTGTGCTTTTTCTGCGCAAGATGAGTGGTTGTAATTATTAGAGAAAACAGTAGAGTAAGGAGGGGTAAAAGTGCGATGGGAGTAAAAGTGCGATTCAATGATTTATCGGTGCAGATTCCGAGTAAATTGACTACATTGGCATGGATGGGTGACTACTTTGACAGCTTGAATCTAACGTAAACTTTGGTTGCTTTGGAAGTATAGTTGCTGAGTTATGTGCAAATGTTATTTTAGGGTGGTTTTGGTGTAATTTTTCGTTATGCCGCAAATACGATATCAACAGGAGGATATTACTTGTTGAAAATTTGTAGCAGCGTTTTACATCACTCACATATTTGTTTTGAAAATACGGTGAAAAGATTTGATAAAATATATTTCGCTTTTTCATAATTTAATTAAATTCCGTCAAGCGCCTAGCGGGGTAAAAGTGCGATTCACGGACGGGGCAAAAGTTCGATTCATGGACGAGGCAAAAATTTATAGCTCATTATATACAACTTTAGGCACAGATATTACAGATACTAGAAATGGAAGATCTGCGGAAAACTGTGTGCTCTACAGATGTTGGCCGAAGGAAAATAATGTTTTTCCGCTGATGAAACAAAAAACAGACTTTTGGAAAAGTTTCGATCTGACGAAGGCTGCAATACACCAGCACAAAATAGGAAAGGTGCAAATTGAGAATATTCCTTACCGAAACATAGATAATATGGTTTTGTTAGCTACTGCTGTGCTAACATCATGGATTCGAGCTTCGCACTTTTGCCCCGCGAAATCGGCACTTGATCAGAAAAATGTAGAATTTATTTTGCATAACACTATTATTCCAGATGATTTATAGTTGAATGTGAAGACATCGAGTTACTGCATCACTATAATATATATTTCGTTGTTGTCCTTTTTTATATCTCACGAAAATTGATGACAACTTCAAACATTGGACTTATGCCCCGCCCTACTCTATCTATGCATAATTCGGAGGCAGGGCAAACGGTTGAACAGAAAGCAAAAGCAAAACGGTTGAACAGAAAGCAAAAGCACTTGGTCGAAGTGTGAAGCAGATGTCTCTGTCTCTTTCTGTTAAGATGAGCAAAATCAAGCCTGCTCAGGAGAAGCGTACGTTGGTGATGTTAAAAAAACAACCATCGATGGTTGGTCTATATAATGCAATGTTCGGTAGTCAGGTGTTCTCTATATGGCTTTGTGGATAGCTTCGCGAAGAAAGAAAGTGCTTCTGATCACCAGGCCTCGAGAAGCTGCAAAGTTGTTGCATGGCTGGCCGTTATCGTTCGTGTCGGTGTGCAGGCTATGGGGCCCTATTATCAGTCTAAACAATGCTTCCCTGCCGATCTAGACGTTTATATCCTCGTTGATGATCTTGATGTCCCGAGGCGAGCAGCTGTGGTACCTAGCTTCCGTGTAATTGAAGAAACGGTCTTTTATCCTCAACATCCTCTCGTTGATCGCCTTCCAGTCCATTGCGTCCTGTATGCTGCCCATCGCTACGAAGGACGTTTCCAGCTCGTTGGTCGCTTCACCACTGTTCTGGTAACATTGGGCTTTGACGCCACGGATTCTCCAGACCTTTTCGCCTTTGCAACAGACTGTCGCTCTGCCGCTACCCAGGAAATTCAGCGATCTGCAGCACCGGGTACCAAGCATATATTCCGTGTCCTTATTTCGTCGCCGTGGTCCAAGCCGAACGTGCAGAATCGAATTTTCTTGATTTTTCGTAGTATTTTCGTTATAAAAAGGTTGCCTTGCTAGGGCTACGCTACCAAGTGTCGTGATGGGACAGCCATTTTAAAGGGTTGATACAACACAGCTACGCCTTCCCTGTTGGTGCACGGCCTAAGTTTCCACCGGAGTTGGTTACCCGATCTCCGCTGAGGTTGCTCGTATTCCGGCTGTTACCATGACGAGTTAGGGATAGGAGTTGCTCGATAAGAGGGCTTAAATTTATTGGCCATTCTCTTATTTTATTTTTTCTAAGCGGATATCTTAACAAGGAGCGTGTTGAAGGGTTTCTATTTCTCTTTTCGAAGAATTTAAAGCATTTTTAACAGACCGGATGGCTGTCTTCCATAATCCGACAAAATTGGAAGGTCTCGTTTGAATAAACTGCCAACTTTCAGCGCCAGTTTTCGGAGCTCAAAAGTATCCCAAGATCTTTTATTACTGTTACTCTTTTGAATTGCTCTTCGGATAGAGTATAAACTCAATGAATGGGATTTTTTTTTGCGTGAAAATGAGATCACAGAGCACTTAGACGCACTCAAAATCAGCAGATCTCTTGGAACACTTGTGATCAGTAGAGTACAGCTTAAGATTGTCGGCATAGATAAAAAATCAGCTATGGAATAAACGTAGCAGACGTCGTTGAAAAATAATGCAAATAGTAATGGGCTAAGGTTACTCGCGGTATGCCTGAACAGTTTATGAAGCATAGCGATCGATTGTTTGTTTTGAGCTAGTTTTTGTTAATTATTCGTCATGTTTTTTTGAAATCATGGTTTATTCCTTGAGAAATACTTGGCGTCGTTAGAATCAGTTTCATGTGGCACTTTCTGATGTTAATTAAAATTCAGTATATTGCTAACATAAATTCAACTGTAGATAAACGGAATTTTGCTTGATTCGTTTGATTTAAATAACAGCCGAACGATTCATAAATATTTTCTGGTTATAATTTTCCGGTTTCTACGCATTTTTATTCGTATGAAATTTCAACCCTCGCTTGTTTTGAAAAAAAAAAACAAGTTTCCGTTTTGGAAATATTTGCCAGAAGAAAGTATCTTTATCTTCAGCTTAAGTTGTTTTTCTTCTTGAAAGGAATATTCATTCGAGCGGGACATGTAGCAAGGTTTTTACATGGATCCTGATATCCGTTATTGTATTCACTTTTTCTTATTTTTAGATCGTATAAAAACTTTCCTCGAGTAGTGTAATAGCAAACCAAATATACAAGTATATTTAGTGTTTTTTCAGTGAATCGAGACAAATAGGTAGAGGTTACAGTGCCCTTGTGCTTTTTTAACATACATTGCCCTGAAAAAAGAAACAGTCACGATGTATGTTATTTCAGTTTTAATTTCAGTTTCGATTTCTCCTTTTATAGTAACAATATGGGTTGAAGACTAAGGAAAAGATAAAACTACATGATTACAGGACTATCGAAACTACATATCGTAAACATCATCGACTGTTGTTGGAGAAAAACCTGGTTTCTATTCCATGAGATTTTTTTTGTAGTGAACTCGGTTAGCGTTTCACCGATGAAGTTGCGAAACAAAATTAACGACATTCCATAAAAATTTACCACCTTGAATTATTCCGACACGACGTTCGTGATGTCATAGCGCTGACTGTAAGTGGCTTCCGTTCGCCGCTCCAGTCAGGGTTGATTCATCGTTGTTTTCACTTTCTAGCAGACGCGGGAAAGCTCATCCGGTCCAAAACAGCCCAGCAAAATATATGTGAACATGCGGGCTCGACATAATCGGCAGCAAAACCGCTCACCAATAAATTTGATAATCGCAAGTCGCAATTCCCAGCGTTTAGCTTCAGTTTGGCGCAAAACAAAACACACCAAGAAAAACAATCGATTTTAACTTTCCGGCGGAGATCGAAAATTGCTAAGCAGCGAACCAAACCAGGCGGCAGGAGGCACGTGGATTGGATTCGTTTTATAATCGAGTTCCTCTTTTCACCACCCATTTGATTAGATCACTGTCCACGGCTGCAGGGCTTTTATTGGTTTGTTATTAGTAAGAGATCCGATGATTTTTTTTTGCCCGTGTGGTCGGTCGGTAGGGTCTAACTACGTTTCCGTTGCGTTGCGTTTGCCGGCTGGCCGTCAAAGTTTGCGATCCGTGAGATAATCGCCCCCGAGCCTTTGTTGAGTGTTTGTTGTGTTGCTGTCACGACTCTGCTACCAGGCCGCAGGAGTTCATGTTAAAATTGAATGCATTCACACCAATGGTTAGGTAGTCAGTTCGGTTACCTCGGGTGGGTGGCAAATCGTTAATACGGGATGGCCTCCGGCTGGCTGTTGGGATTGTGGTATAAACACGATCACAACATCGTGTCAGCGCATGACAGCGGTTGTATGTATACAAGAATGACTGAAATTTTAGGAAAAGTAGCCACATGGTAGCAGCATCGATTGTCCAATTATGAAAGTATTACAACTTTGCATGTCGTAATTGGTTCATGCCATAATGGGTGGATTTTCGAGTATTAAACTAAATTGCTTTTTCTGATGCACAGACAAAAAGATGTTTGGTATGGAAAATATTACAATGATGGATTACTTCTAACCATTTAATTATACTCCATTTTGTGCGCATAGCATAGCAGAGTGGAAAAATTTAGCTTTATCATTTTCGCAAATGTTTCCAACACTGCTAAATTTTCTCGCCATGTGAAAGGTGAAATTAAAAGTTCATTATTTGCTTGCAGTTGGAGTGGCTCCTGTTTTTGGGTCGCAACGAAAGCGTGACGAAAGGTTTTGGTGCTTCTTTGGGTGCACTCGTACGATGGTCTGTTTCGTGCGACGAATATTTTATTGCCCCAAGAGTATAGAAAAGGTTGGAAAAGCAATCGATTTGCATTGATCATTCATTCCGCTGGAATCGATTGTTTTACATCCTTAGCAGAGATAATGGCGAATCTACGACCTTACTTAATTGCGAAGTGGCAGTGAAAACTTGTTGACTTTCTCTTTCAACTGTGCTCCGTCGTGACTTTTTCTTATTGGACCGCCGCTTACAAATTAACGATGTGACTAATTGTATTATTTAAAAGACATCGGGGATTTCCAATATTACTGCAAGCATTGGAAACTAAAGAGTGATCAACTAGAAATAGCAGGGTAAGAATACGATATTTCTTCAAATATCCGCTAGAAAATGTAATTGTTATAATACTTCTTCGAAGTATTTCTTTCAACTGAAAGTAAATAGAAGTACTTTATGTCTAATTTCATCTCCATTATCAACTGCAATTTCAAATTTGATTTTAAGTTTAAACTTCAGGATAATTTCAAGTCCGATTTCAAACCTAATTTATATTCATTTCCAATTTTAGGTTGTTTTTTTTTTTTTTTTTTTTTTTTACCCCCACACCAAAGAGCTCATATCGCGAGCCCTCTGGTAGTGGACACCTACTAACAAAAATTAACGCAACGCGGAGTATAAAACTACAACAAGAAAGACAAAGAGAAATCCCAATGGAACATTTGTTCCTTTGAAGGGATTCTAAACTAAGTATTTAATATTTAGTGATAACGCTTATGGCACAAAACAAAATTTAGTTAAACAAGATATAATTAGGATGTAGGAAAAAACCAGCAGGAGCCAGAACAGCAGGAGCCAGAAAAACCCACATATACAAAATGGTTGACACATTACATAATATATTCGTTTACATTCATTAATAGATACTGCTTCAGCTTGCTTTTCATGAGAGTATTACTAGTTATAGACTTAAGTTCGTTTGGAATCGAATTATACTTCAAAGGACCATAATTTGTGATACGCGATTAGCCTAAGTTCGTAGAAGCTCTGCTTCTCAGTATTTCATTTGCATGTCTAGTGTGAGAATAATTAACCCTAGAGGCGAAGGCAATATTACAGTGAAAATTTCGGCTATGTAGAGAGCTATGTGTAAACATGATTGTTTGAGAATCACGCAGTCCCAGTAAGGGTAAAATTTTGTGATTTAAACTTGAGTAGAGCAAATTTGTCGAAAATAAATGAGGTAAGTTAAAAATTACTTTTACGCACCTGTTTTGCAATGTTTGGATTCTTTTGAGTTTTGATTTTGCCGCGTGGCCCCAGACAGCAATTAAATATTGCAATATGGAATGGATGCATGTATAATAAAATTTAAGCAATGATTCACGAGGCACAAAGCTGCGCACTCTTCTCATGAGACCGCATAGTGACGAAACTTTGCTCGATACATGCTTAATGTGTGTGTCCCAAGAGAGACAAGGGTCTAAGTGCAGCCCTAAATATTTAAAAGTTGTAACTTTTTCGATATTCAGATTGCCGATGCATGGATCTGGATGTTGGGAGATTTTTTTATGCGACGAGTGAAAAATCATGTATTTTGTTTTTGACAAGTTTAAAGAGAGTTGATTACCGTTGAAAAATTCAGTGAGTGTTGATAAATCCGATTCAATGGCATTTACAATAGCCTGAACATTACTGCCAGGATAGAATAATGCTGTATCATCCGCAAAAAGTTTTGGTATTCCTTGAAGCTTTAAATTTCCCATATCATTAATGAATATTAAGAATAAAAGGGGACCTATATTGCTTCCTTGCGGAACTCCGATATTAATCGGGCGCAAGGTACTATGAACACCGTTTATGCCTACAAATTGCTTCCGATCTGTTAGATAGCTTTTAATCAAATCGTTAGCGACTCCTCTTACTCCGTAACGCTCAAGCTTTTTTAGTAAGATTTCGTGATTTATGGTGTCAAATGCTTTTTTTAGGTCGATGAATAAACCACCTACGATTTTTTTTGATCAATTTCATAGATTAACTTATCGATTAGCTCTATAATAGCAGTTGATGTTCCGCAGCCTTCCCGGAAGCCATACTGAAATTTGTACAAAATATTGTTAGTACAGAAAAAGTTTACAAGCCGGTTTGTTAACAGTTTTTCGATTATTTTGTTCAGAACTGATAGCGTTGAAATTGGACGATAGTTAGAGAGGTCACAAGTATCACCGGATTTAAAGACTGGAACAACTTTGGCGATTTTTAAGATATTAGGATAAGTCCCGGATTCTATTATTTTATTGAAAATATTCGCAATAATCTCAGAAAACCGAGCTGAGTTGGCTTTCACTAAGTCTGCTGGTATATTATCATGCCCTCTACTTTTCCTGATATCAAGTTGACTAATCAAGATTGTGACTTCGTTGACACTGGCGGGTCTGAGAAAAATCGAGTTATTTACACATTTCACAGGCTTCAAAAAATCAAAGTTCGATTTTGGAAGTGTAACTGCTAGGTTGTTTCCAATAGATGCAAAATAGCTGTTGAACACTTCGGCAACTTCGCGATCAGAATCTAGTACTTTTTCATCAATTCGCAGTTTTATCTGTTCACTAGTTTTCGTTCGGCCAAACACTTCGTTCAGCTTTTTCCAGACATTAGAATGACTCGAGCTATTAAGTATATTTTCGTAATATTCCTTTTTGCACCGTCTCTTGGCAACTTTAAGCTTCTTCGAAACATGAGACAGCATTTCGCAAAGATGTGTGTTATTTGGATTTCTTTTGACTTTATCAAGGTAATTATTTTTCAATTGAATCAATCTCCAGAGGCTATAGGTCATCCAAGGACAATGCTCACCTTTTATTCTAACAGTTTTTATTAAGGAATTGGTGCATTCACTTAAAAGATTGTTATAGGCTGTAATTAGGGTGTTCAGAGTAACGTCAATATCATCATTAATCGCAAATTCATCTAAAAACATTGAAAATTTATTCTGTAGCTTGACTCGATCGACTATGTTGATTTTTAATTCTTGTTGTTTTTTCTCGTTATTTAAAGGAAGAGACGAAATGATAGGTAGATGGTCACTAATTTCACTGAAAATCGTGTGATTCTGTAATTTAGCAGCAAGATCGATTGGACAAATGAAATGATCCAGAATGTTATTGCTTCTTGGACGCGTTGTGAACGTATTTGTGCACACATAGCCATATGATTCTAACAAAGTTTTGTATCTGACTACTACGTTGTTATTCTGTAGATTAATTGGGACATTCATATCACCAATAACGAAAAATGGTTTGGAAGTAGTAGCAGCTGTTAGCCAACCTTCCAATGTTTTCTGAAACTCGCTGTAGTCGTACGAAGGCGGACGATAAACACCCATAATATTGTATGAATGGCCCAGATGCTTGATTTCTAACTGGACATAATGCAGGCCATTGGTAGTTTGGCTATCTAGCAGTTTATTTTCTAATGAATTTCGAACATATACAGCCAAACCACCTGAAGAGTTTTCACGACATGAGAAATATGCTCGATAACCTGGAATGTTATAAATGTTACTATTCTCTCTATTTATCCATGTTTCACCTACAACAATAACATCAACAACCACTCTACATTCATTCACAAAATAAATAATCTCATCAAATTTTCCAAAGTCATTCATCCCTCTCACATTCCACTGAATCACATTCAAAGCATTCTTGTCAATCATACTGCATTTTTTATTAAATTCATGTAAATTATCATGATAATTATTTAAAATCATAAATGGTAGGTATTTGTTTTAGCATACACAGGAAGCACACTCAATAGTAGAATGTATTATTATGCATTTTTCTTTCGTTTGGGCACAGGAGAATGACCAGAAGCAATTAGTGATTCTGTCACATGGGCAGATTTCATAAAGTGACTCATAACACGACTTAGCTCTTCTCTGTTTTTGACCATTACAGGCTTACTATTTTCATCTTTTTTGACCAGAACGACGCCACCCCTCCCTGCCCAGATAAACTTAACATTTAGCAGTTCTTGAGACTCGCGAAGTTCCTTAAGCAGTTCAAGTGACAGCGGAGTTAATTCATCGCTTATCGTTACATTCATTGCTTTTCTGTCAACAATGAATTTCGTATCAATTGAGGTCGATAGTAATTTTCCAATTTGTTTTTTCTTATTTAGAACTAGCTCTTTTGATTTCCTATCACGAAATTTGATTCTGATGGGAACAATAGCATTACCATTTTTACTGTTGGTAAAAAACCGCTCTGCAGATACCACAGCTTGGAAGGTTTCGCTCAATCCCAGATACAGAAATAATTTTTTAATGATTTGCGGCATATTTTCATCGGGAACTATAGGAATACCTCTTACCACTATATTATTTTCCAAGGCAGCTTTGTCAGACCTATCGACATTCGCTTCCAACTTATAAAATGTGCCCCGTAGTTGAGTTTGTGAGTTTTTTAATCGCTCTATCTCAGCTTTCAAATTTTCATTTTCAATTTTAAGGTCCTTAAAGTCGGAAACAATTTCATCAAATTTGGCGGATAAAAACTCCTGCGATTTTTCAATTGTGGCGATAATCTGCTTGACCTCGATGGATACTGATTGTAGCTCTCTAGCAACAGAGACTGAAATGGTTGCTTTCATCTCATCAGCAAGCGAAGACAACAGGGCTTTATTGCTGTTCTGCATCACAACAATTCGTTGATAGATCGCAGAACAATCGGGTGTGCAAAAGTAATCTACTTCCTTCATACGACGAACGGCGACTCCTACAACTTTTTTACACTTAAAGTGGATGCTCGAGAAGCAGTACATGCACGTTAGAACTTTTGAGCTATCGGCTTCTTTACTCTTGCAAGCAGTGCAGATAATTTCTTCATTCATTCTAAACAGTAACGAAAAGCAAGCTGATGCTGATACTTGTAAGCTAGATATGGAAAGTAAACAAACAGTTGGATAGCAATGCAACACACTAACACAAGTCTATGAATGCCACTTAAGAATGAAAATGAAACCAACTAAGTGTGTCGAAAGAAATGCAGTACTAGAATAATACAACTCTACGTAGACGCAAATCGAGACGTATCCAAAAACAGTCTTGTTGAGGCTGTATTTGTATGTACTGTATCACTGTAAAACTTTCAAAATAATACTACAAATGAGATCCAAACTCAACAGCTACTTATAAGCCGAACGTTGAAGTTTGCTTTCCAGCCTACCAGACTAAACCGCGCATTCACTAACAAAATATTTGCTCATCAAGTAACCGTTTGGGCGGCAGTGGGTATCACAAATATCAAACTGTTAATGTACGAGCGAGACCATAATGCGAATCCAACACAATTCCAACAATTGCTAATCGTTTGTCAAGTAGCCGTTTGGGCGGCAAAGGGAAGCACGAAAAGCTCTCGGTAGGATCTGCGTTATCACAAGTGTGTCTATAGGTGTACTCACAGTTGACTTCTACTCAATTCGGTTTAATAATACCAGTAGATTTTTTCACTCCACACAACAACCGCGGCAAGATAACACAGCAGCAACAACAACAACAACTGCAAGCCGAGTTTCGGCCTAATCACAGCTTTCAAACAATGGACCACTTCTGGAAACGTATTACGGGGAATAAATTTGCTCTCTGTACTTTTATTCTAACACAATTTCATCATAAACACCACTTAGTAAATGAAAATAGCGTTATCACTAGCAAAACTGACTATTATTATGAATTATTTTTGTGAATAAACACGACTAATTTATGTTAAAACGCGGACGATAAAAACTTTGTGTCAACCGACATGGTAGCAGCGTTGCCATATAGTTATGGTGGAAAATTCCAAACGAAAGTCGGAAAATTACGTTCTGTTGCATGAAATATTTTATTCTTGTTTGTCGGTTTCAAGTTCATTATCGATAAAATTTTCTTAAAAAGGTTTTTTGTTGTTTCTGCGTTATGGTGGTAAGCTCAATTGGAAAATCCATACCAATTATAGCGTAAAGTTAATAGTTTCTCATGAAAATGTTGGTAAATTTTCTTAACATATTGTCGGGTAGATTACCGATGGATCCGCCTCATGCTACTCTTCAGAAAACCGAAAAAGAAAACAATGAGACAGAAGGAGCAAAAATGAAAGAAACAAGGGGGAAAACGTGACAAAAACGGTTAAACGGAATAGAAAAAGAGAAAACTTGCGCGCGCGAGAGAGAGAGAGAGAGAGAGAGAGAGAGAGAGAGAGAGAGAGAGAGAGAGAGAGAGAGAGAGAGCCGGTATAAAACAATGAAAAATGAAAACGGGAGAGAAATATAAGGAAAACGAGGCCAAAAAGGAGAAGACAGAAAAAAGGAGAACGGAAGAGACAAGAAGAAAAAAGGGGGAAAAATTAGAAGAAACAACGAAGAAAACGAAATGAGGACAAACTGAGAAAAGGAAAAGGAGAAAAACGGGGTAGGAATGGCGGAAAAGAAAAAGAGAAAATATGGGAGCAGGGAAAAGAAGATACGAGAACAGAAAAAGAGGAAAAATGGGGCAGAAAAAGAAATAAGGCCATTACAAATATTTTATAAAGTTTTTGTCCTTCCGGTGTTGGACCACTGAAGGGGGGGGGGGGCGAAAAACAACAAAGAGATTTTTTTAATCGAGCAAAAAGTCGAGTCGATTTTAGGCATTTTTACTTAAAGTTGAAACGTGAAAACCAAATCTATTCTTGCTTTTAATATAAACTTTATTATTTTCCATGCAAAAATCTACGAAAAAAAGACAAAAACGAAAGAAAAAAATTTCGGCCGATTTTCGGAAATTCCATTGTTCCATTTCTGTTTCGTGCTAGACGCATTAACTCAACTCGTACACTCATTTTTCGAGTTTTTTTAGGCTGTAGAACCCACAGACAACTGATTTTATGAAAAAACCCGCATTTCAAGGTCAAGACTAAAAAAAAGAGATTGGAAATAAGACAAACGGAAGTAAAATACGAAGTGTGACCGAAAAGGTGAAAAGATAGGACATAATAAGAAGAACGAAACAGACGAAAACGAAAAATGGGATAGTAAGGAGCTAAAAAGGGATCGGGACTGGAAAAAGAAAAGAGACCAAACGGGATTCCAAATAACAAGAAAAAAAGAGACAGGAAAAGAGGTAAAAACGGGCCAAACGAGGTAAAAGGCGATATACGGTACAGAATAAAGAAAAACAAAACAATCAGGACTGAAAAGGGCAAAAACGCAGAACGCATAATAGAACAGAGAATGAGAATACTGTGGTTAAAAAAAGAGGGAGCAGAAAAAGATGAAAAACGGGAAGGAAAAGAAGAACAAAAAGGAGAACGGAAGAAAAAAACGTGAAAAAATAGTGGCAAATAGGAAAAACAAGTTAAAAAGAAAGAGAACGAGAAAGAGAAAAAAACAAGAGATACTAAAAGGTAAAATAAGTATAATTAAAAAGAAAAAAGGAAAATGGAAAGAAGCAAATAGACGATGTTGGGACAAGAAAAAAACGGAAAAATGGGACAGAAAAAGATTATCTAATTCCAACCTATTCCTGTTCACAGATAGATAGCCTCTATTTCAAGATCTTTTGCTGCTGCAGAAAGTGAAACAAAACAAGGAAAGATGAGACAGAAGGGGAAGAAACGGAAAAGGGCATGAAGAACAACATAACAAAAACTGGAATGAGAAAAAGAAAAACGAAACAAAAACGTGACATAATGTAGAAATGTAGTACAGGCCGGACTCGTTTATCCGGGGCTTCGATTAACCGGGGACTCGATTATCCGGGGATTCGATTATCCGGGTGAAAAAAAAATATTTTTTTTCGATGATTTATTTTAAACCTTAATGTTATAGTTTTCATGCTACATGATGATTCTTACTTGACAAGTATTGATTCACCTCCCTAAAGGTACAAAATTCCTTTCTTATATCCCTTTTACCGGCGAACAAAACAAAAATAAATCCTGTGATAATGAAATCAACTTTTTTACTTAAAATTCATCATCGTACCATCATACCAAATCATCAGACCAAACAAATTTTGTTCCAAAAATAATGATTCGATTATCCGGGTGATTCGATTATCCGATCGATCTGAAAATAAAAATCAACACCCTCGAGTCCGGGCTGTAAATGTAGAGTATAAGGGGGAAAACGAGACAAAAGAAGAAAAAGCGGGATACAAACGAGAGCAGAAAATTATGAGAAAAATGGACAGAAAAAGAAAAAAATTAAAGCGGAAGACAGAAGGGATCGGAGAAGCAACACAGAATGTGTCAGAAAAAGAGGATAATTAAGAAGAAGAACGGAACAGATGAAAATGAAAGACAGGATAGAATGGCCCAAAAACACGAAAATCGGGACCGAAAAAGAAAAAAAAAAATAAAACGGGAGAGAAATTAAAGAAAAATGAGACAGAAAAAAAGGAGAAATGGACCTGAAAACGAGAAAACTCAAATGGAAACTGAAGGAAACTGAAGGGACACAAAGTGGCAAAGAACAATCAGGAAAAGGTCGAAAAACGAGGCAGGAAAAGGAGAAAAAAGAAACAGAGGAAGAGAAAATAACGGAGAGAAAAAGAAAAATGAGAGAGAAAAAGAGGGAACGCGAGACAAGCAAGGGAACACGGAACAAGAAAACAAAAGATACCATAATGAAAATCAAGAATATCGAAAGAGAAAAAAGAAAACCGATAGAGGAAACGGGAAAAATGAGAAAAAGACGTCAAACGGGAGAGTAGAAAGATAGGATAAACAACTAGGAAACCGGACAGCTAATAAAGAAAAGAAAAACAGGTAAAACGGACCAAACAAAAGGCAAAATGAAAGAGAAAAAGATGTAAAACGACGGGAGATAAAAAAGGAAAACCGGAGAGGAAATAATAAAAAGGAAGCCCAAAACCGAATAAAAGGGACAGAAAAGCCAGAAAAATGCGGCACCGAAAAGAGCTAACAGACGAAGACGAAAAACGTGAAAGAAAGGAGATAAAGAGATAGAAAAAGACGAAAACTGGGAACGAAAATAGCAAAAACCTAGTCAAAAACATGAGAGAAACAACAGGACTGAAAATAAGAAAAAATGGGACAAGAAATGATGAACAACGGAACAATGAGACAGAAAACTCGGGATAGAAAAAAAAAGAAAATGAGAGGAACAGTGGGAAAATGGAAGAAAAGTGTGAGTGAATACCAAAAAAACGGTACTGAAAAGGAGCAAAAACGGAACAAATAGTGGAAAAACGGGACTGGAAAAGAAAAAAACGGGCCCAAAACAAGAAAAACGAAAATGTCAATTCTAATTTCAAGTAAAACTTCGTGTTTAATTTCAAATCAAATTTCAAATCAAACTTCACCTTTAGTTTCAAATATAGCATCAAGTTTAATACATTTCCAATTTCAAATAAAAATTTCAAAATCTGTTTTAAGTCTGATTGCTTGTTAAATTCGAAGTAAAACTTCTAGTCTGAATTGCTCTAATCTTAATACCAAATTCAAGTTCGATTTCAAATCCAATTTCAACTCTAATTTCTAATCCAGTTTCATGTCTAATTGTTAATCCACTTTTAACTTTGATTTTAGATTCAATTGCACGCGAAAGTCCGGAGTTTTCAACCTAATCCGCCGCTATTCTGTGAGGGTATGAAATGGGGAAGGTAACTAGGAAAAAGGGCCTAACATAGCTCTAGGCATCTCAAGCCCTTCCTAGCGCCTCCACGTAGCCATATCGGGAAATACTCCAATTTGTATAAGAATTGTGTAGCCAAGCTAGGAGGTGCGGGGTCGTGTGGTGTTTAGTTCCTGTCCTTACAAGTGTAGTTTTAGGCAACCATTGTACCAAATGATTTTATTTTCAAGTGTTATATCATTTAACCTTCCTAATGCATTAGAAAAAAGTTACATATTATGCATTAAGGGTCGAAAACGACCCAAGTTTTAAAATTGCTCTCATTTATCCATTTTCAATCCGAATTTCGTTTTCTTTACCTCGTTTGAAAGATATGGCCAAAAACTAGCACCCAAGGTATGTTGGGGAATATTTGTTGACTGATGGCCACTTCTGCGTCGGTTCCGGAACACCCACTACCAGGTTCCGGGGAACATTTTTATATTTTGAGATAATTCATTTTGCGGCACATCAAATCACATTGGCTTGATAAAATAAGATTAATGGAAGTGCAAAGGGAACATTTTGGACCCAAGCGGCCATTTCCTCATTGGTTCTGGAACATACGGTACCCGGTTTTTGAGGACAATTTTAAATTTTAGGATGATTTATCTTGCGACACGTCAAATTACATCAGCTTGATAACGTAAGACTATTGAAAGTATAATAAAGACATTTTGAAGGCAAATGGCTACATCAGCATTGGTCCCGGAACATCCGGTACCCGGGTTTTGGGGCCATTTTTGTATTTTAGGATAACCCATCTTGCGACACATCAAATCACATCGGCTTGATTAAATAAGACTGATGAAAATAAAATAAGGTCATTTAGAAGCCAAATGGCCATTTTACCATCGGTTCCGGAACATCCGGTACCTGGTTACGCGGGATATTTTTGGATTATGAAATAATTCATCTTGCGGCACATCAAATCACAACGCCTTGATCAAATAAAACAGTTCCAAGAGCTATGGGGACCATTTGAAGATAAATGGCCATTTGATGATCGGTTCCGGAACATCGGGTGCACGGTTTATGAGAACATTTTTGGATAGGATAATTCATCATGCGGCACATCAAATCACATTGGCTTGATGAAATAACACTAATGGAAGTACAATGGAAAAATTTTGGAGCCAAAATTACCATTTCACCATCGGTTCCGGACTATCCGGTATCCGGGTTTTGGGGACATTTTTGGATTACAGGGTAATTCATCTGCCCCGAGTTACCCCGTTTTACGGTTCATTATAAATACCGGGTACCGGATTATATGCGACTGACGCCCCATTATACTTCCATTGTTGTTATTTTATCAACGCGATGTGATTTGAGGTGCCGCATGGTGAATTATCTCAAAAGCCAAAAATGTCCCCCGAAACTGGTACCGGATGACCCAGTACCGATGGTAAAGTGGCCATTTGGCTTCTGAATGACATTGTTTTACTTCCATCAGTCTTATTTTATCAAGCCGATGTGATTTGATAGGTCGCATTATGAGTTATCCTAAAATACAAAAATGTCCCCAAAAACCGGGTACCGGATGTTCCGGGATCGATGCTGATGTGGCCATTTGCCTTCAACATGTGTTTATTATACTTTCAATTGTCTTATGTTATCAATGTGATGAAATTTGACGTGCCGCAATAGAAATCATCCTAAAATTCAAAAATGGCCTCAAAAACCAGGTACCGTATGTTCCGTAACCGATGGGGAATTGGCCATTCGGGTCCAAAATGTCCCCATTGTACTTCCACTAGTCTTATTTTATCAAGCCAATGTGATTTGATGTGCCGTAAAATGAATTATCTCAAAATATAAAAATGTTCCCCGGGACCTGGTAGTGGGTGTTCCGGAACCGCCGCAGAAGTGGCCATCAGTCAACAAATATTCCCCATCATACCTTGGGTGCTAGTTTTTGGCCATATCTTTCAAACGAGGTAAAGAAAACGAAATTCGGATTGAAAATGGATGAATGAGAGCAATTTCAAAACTTGGGTCGCTTTCGACCCTTAATGCATAATATGTAACTTTTTTTGCTGTGGCTCTTCTAGATGTCGCTGAAAGCTGAAACGCCCCCACAATGCTAATTTTCCAAAGTTAGGAAAAGTCAGAAAATTTCAAGTCTCTAGCTCGTATCGTTACTGAGTATCAAGCTTTGTAAGTATGCCGATGGGTCGAAAACGACCCCAATGCACTAGGAAGGTTAAGTTGGTGTTGGACAGATTCCACAGTGCGAAATAAGGCGATATATCCTTTGCTAATTGCAGCCAGGCTTGTGGTCTAAATGCTATTAGTTCATCCCCGAGGCTCCAAAGTATGCTTTAACCTTTATTAGCAAAGATACTCCCAACGACTGTAAATGAATCTTTATCTATATGGGAAGCGTGTGGTACGGGAGGTCCATGCTTTCTTCCTTCCCCTTAATTTCAAGGAGTTGAATGGAATGAGGTATTATTTCTGGTTCCACTTGATTCCTTTGACTTCTCCCTGCGGTACATGCTGCACAGTTAGTCTTCCCATTTGCAAGAAAAATGATTGATGATTAAATCATTGATTGTTCCTTATAGCATTTTTTCTCGGCTTTCCGATGGTGGCTTTGAAATTAAAGTAGGTTGGGGGGATCATGGCGAAAACGGCGATTTTTTGATAAATTCCAACATGGCGGTCAAATCCAAGATGGTTGCCAATTTTTTTCACTTCGCCCTATCTTTCCTCTTTACAAAACCGTGTCGTTTGTAATTTGTTTCATAGCAAATTTTGGAATTATCACATTAAGTATATGAAAATTGTGAACCTTGCTATAAACAACTGGTTGTTTTATTCAGTTAGTGCCATTGCGCACCTAATTTTATGAATGTTTCTTATAGAATTTTTTCTCAGCTTTCCAATGGTCGTCTTAAAATGAAAATCGGTTGAGGGACTCATGGTGAAAACGGCCATTTTTTGGTAAAATCCAATATGGCGACAAAATCCAAGATGGCTGCCAAAATTTTTTTACTCCATTTAAAAGCCCCGTTCTTCTTCTTTACAGAACCGGGCCATTTGTTAGTTGTTTCATGGCAAATTTATGGAATATTACATGATATAGATCTCCAAGTTTGCACAAAATTCAACTTTTTTTAAACTGTTAGGCCCCTTGGCGAACGAGGGGTCCACTATTTCGAGGTATCAAAAGAGTAATTCTTATTTTTTAACCATTTCCAACCAATTAAGCGCAAAAGTTCCAATATTTGAAGACGTTGTGTCAGTAGTGGCCCCGTTTCAGCGAGAATTAGTCTGATAATGTCTTGAATTTCGCGCAATTGAGTCCAAAACAATTCAAATGATTCATCCATAGAATGTAATGGAAATAAAAAAAATTAAATTAATAAACACGACATTTTATGAGTCGCATTTCCATCGATCTGTAATGGTTGTCATCGAAACTTTCCGCAATTGCGAAGAAACAGCCGTATCTACCATCTGAAGCATTTTCCCGCTCGAGTGGAAGCGGAAGTTAGCGGCGCGCGTGTGGAAAACTAGCACCTTTAAAGAGGGACAAAATTGATCTTCACCGCCCAGCCACGATAGCGGCGTGGCGTGGTGCGGTGGTCGTGCGCTCGATATTCGTCCAGCAGGCCGTCGGCCGCTTGCGCCGGTAAACACCATCGATTTTTTTTTTGTTTTTCGCCCACTCTCAGCACCTTTTTGTTGTTTGGCTTTGTTTTTCTTTCGCCTCGTACGATCGTAGTAAATAAACATCACGCTGGCATAAAAAGTGTGAATTTTGTAACGGATTATGAGCGTTTTCCGTTTTCTTTTCGCGTTGTTTTGGACGCGAGCGAGTGCTCGCGCGCTTCAAGTCCATCCCAGCATCGCGGTCCTATCTCTCACGAGATCGATCAACTGACAGGCACTCGGCCGGATCATGCTAGTCGATGGTCGGCCGATGGCGTCAGATCTTCCACCTTTCGCCGAAGATCCATATGGTTCCAAAGCAAAAAAAATGTTAGAGATTTGCGGTAGGTGAGATCGAGGGGAAAACGGTGTAAAATGTAGCAATGAATAGGTTATCCGATGTACGAATCAATTTCCGTCAATTTTACTGATTGAACTAACAAAACAATTATACATTAGAAGATGTCCAGCTAAAATTGGTAAATTTGTTGTGAGAGTAATTTTCGATGCATGTGGCCTTTTATTGTTGCATATCTATCTTTCTCCTATATCCCACTGGTTTTCAAGACATAAAAACTTTTGAGATTTTGCCGGCATCCCGTTGGTTGGCTTCAATTTAGATGCAGCCGAGTTCTGCGGATAAATTTGTTTGGAATGGGGTTTGCAGAATTAGGTTTATGGATATGATCGAAAAGTGGTGTTTGTAATCGGTATTAATTTGGTAAATGTATGTAATTAGCCCAATCATGATATTTGATCAGAAAGCGCTTATTTGAAAGTTCTACTCTATAATGTAGAAAGAGTTTTTTTATCGGCAGTGCAGGATATAGTGCTGGGTCGATATGAACAGTTAGAAAAAATGTTGCTTTATATTATTACCACTTTGGTTTGTTCTGACAAAATTGTTGAGGTAGGTTCTGCCGTAGCAAAGCTCGATTGCTTCTGGGAGATGAATTGTAGAGATGTTGATGATATTAAAACAGGTGTTGAACTGCAATTCCATCTAAACGGATGCCACAGTACGCATTGTACTGTGAAATTATGCAGATTACAATGCTCCTTAATGGATAAATTGTATAGCGGAGTTTGAAGGGGATTCCCAACCAGAAGTTCTGATAATTAGTGGGCAGACGACGCCGCCAGTGCTTCGACGCCCTGCCGGTCGACCTTACGACAGTTAGCCGAAAACGACTATGGAAACATGGATATGGATGCCGGCATATTATTCAGCTCTTTCGATCAGCTGCTTATCATGAATATTTGCACGAAAGAAAAATTGTTTTTAATCAATAGATCGCGGAAAGCTGCAGAATTGAAGAATTGTTGGACGATATCGTTCGTGACCTTATCGTGATCGTAGTGTGCAAGTTATGGAGCTTTATTACTGGTTCATTCATTACATCCCTATTGACCTGAGTGATCGAGATACGGTCTTTATTTAGTTTGACGATATCAATGTCCCATGGTACATAGCTTCTCCCCCAGCTAACTGTAGAACGTCACCTTCTCGCGTCGGGTCTATTTCTAAGCTTTTATCCTCAACAGACACGTTCTGTCCTATACTAAAAACCTCGTCTCCTGGTCGTTGGCGGTTCCACCGCTCTGGTCACGATTCTCCACATACTCTTGCTTTGGTGATAGATCTTCTAACTTTGCCAAACTGAAAGTGGAGTCTAGAAGGATTAAGCTAAAAACAAATGCGTCGAAGGGCAAATACATTAAAAGACGAGGTGCCTCCCACGGACGGTAACAGTCGATGACGGTGAACTAGAAGTGGTAAATGAGTTCGTGTGTTTGGAATCGCTGATGATCGCGGACGGACAACAATACCAGCAGACTTTTGCAAAAAGCTACGACTAAGCCGCCATCCGAAGCTGACAATGTATATAACCCTGATTAGATCGGTAGTTTTTTTTATGGATTTGAAGCTGTGACGCTGCAAACGGTGGTCATACGCGCCATTGTCGTGTTTAAGCGGAAGGTACTTCGGACGATATCTGGCGAAAATCAAACTGAAAGCGAAAAGTGATGGAGGCGCGTGAACCACGAGCTACAGACATTACTTGGAGAGTGTCCCATCGTATATCTGGCGAAAGTCGGTAGGCTAAATACGCTAGGCCGGATACGTCGTAAAGACGCCGGACGTCTGGGAAATTGGCGTCGAGTGGGCCAAGATCGAGTTAAATGAAGACGGCTTGAAATAACATGAGCTACCCCGGCTCTATGCTGCTACCGACGTTGATGTCATGCATCATCTATTAAAGTATCTTAATGGAACTAGTGATGTCCGTTAATCGTTCGATTAATTCAACTAATCGAATAATTATAAAAATATTCGAATAATTTTTAATCGAATACTGCCAGCAAGAGTAGTTGAATTAATCGAATAGTTCAAAGGAAATAATATGAATGCGAATAATCCCCGAATAATGGCCGCTAATCGTTCATAATCGTTCGATTAATCGAATTAATGAAAAAAATATTCGAATATTTCAAATCGAATACCACTAGCACGAATAGTTGAATTAATCGATTAGTTCAGACAACGCTCGCCGATTAATCGGTAATCGAATAATTGAAAATTTCGGACATCACTAAATGGAACAATATTGCATACTTTCACACAAAATACTGTTGGTTTAAAATAATCTAAGTTCTTCTGGTGGATCTGGTTTACAAGCATCGAAGACGGTGTCAACGCTCGTTGCGATCACGGAAGTTCCCCCAAAGCTGGACTTCTCGCGAGTGAGTCCAAATTAATGACGCACTCGAAGAAAATTGGCTTTTGACTTCAGTGAAAATGAGAAGTAATCACTTCAAATTTAGCTGTACTTATAATCAGAGAATTCGGTTTACATCATGTCATATCCACTGATGGTAAAAACACAAAATCTCAAAACTCATCAAAAATCAAAATCAACTGTGAATCACGATAACTTAATCCTATGCAGAAAAACTCACGCGTAAGTTTTTCTATTTTCAAAGCAAAAAGCACAAAACTCACACATATTTCTTCCCGTTTGATCACATTCTGCTTTGCTTCAACTGCTACCCGAAGCTATGCACATATACATACAAATTCGTTGTTGAACAGCATAGCCATTCCCTCGTGCGATACGTAGCTGTGAGTGAGCGTGAAAGAATGAATCTCTAAATAAATCGCAAAGCTAAACTATAACACACATTTAAATTACATGTTTATCTAATTCCTATTAGGCTGTTAACTTTCTAGTTAAGAAAATGTTGATTCTCGCGAAGGAAAAATGTAAATTCCACCAATATGATTGCCATCTTAATTCATGAATGTGTGCGGCATTTTTCGCTGCTGATGTTTTCTCTGACGGTAGATTCTCTTTCGCTCTCTGGTTCGCTGTACAAAATGCCAGCTGTGGGAGAATTAAGTAAAATGCTTACAGCTGAATTTGGTTCACATCGCATAGCAACAGAGACATCGCGTATAATAGCGAGAGAAACTCATATGTTAGTTTGGTGTAGGGATGGGAAAACTATCATTAACTACTGATAGTTATCAGTAAGCAATAATATCACTAAGTATCAGTAAGGTTTCGCAGTTATTGATTCTTACTGATACAGTTACGTCGTCCCGTTAGAAAAATCAGTTGGATTAAAGTTAATGGTAGGTAGTTGCGTACGATAGACGAGAGTGACACAATATATCGTCGTTGTCGTCAGCAGCCTAGAGCCGGGGTGGCTCGTGCTGTTTCAAGCAGTCGTCTCTATTTAACTCGATCTTGGGCCATTCGTCGCAAGTTTCCCAGTCGTCCCAAAAGTCACAAATCACTTTTGACTTGGTCAAGCCATCTTGCATGTTGAGTCTTCGTGTTTCCGGTGCTGGTGGGTTTGTTGAAAAGAACTGTTTTCGTTGCTTTGTCGTACGACGCGCCCGGCCCACCGTAGCCTACCGACTTTCGTCAGATGTAGATGGGAGTCTCTGGGATTCTCAAGCAGTGAAAGTATGTCGTGATTCATATACTTCTATCCTTGATGAAAATGATGCCTATCGTTTCGATACTCGCTGATCGGAACACCGCCTCAAGAGTAATGTTGAACAGCATACTGGATAACCTGTCACCTTGTCCCAACCCTCGACGAGTCTCGAAGGGACTTGAGTGTGTCCCGCGGACTTGCGAAGCACATCACTCGTTCTAATGTAGCTCTGATTTGTCGGGTCAGTCTATCCGGCAAACCGGTTTGGTGCATTATGTACCATAGCTGGTCGCGATGGACTGTATCGTATGTTGCTTTGAAATCAATAAAGATGTGATCCGAGGACACGATGTACCCTCAACATTTCTGCAAGATCTGTCGGATGGAAAAAATCTGGTCGGTAGTTGTGCGAGCCCCCACGAAGTCCACCTGCTAAATTACAATGCAAAATTACAATGAATAATGCAGTTATTACAATTGCCTAGTTTTTGCTACAATGCCGTGATGGGTAAAATTACTGATATTTACTGATAGTTATCAGTAACGTACTGAAACTACTGATAGTTATCAGTAACGATTTTTAATGATGGTTCCCATCCCTAGTTTGGTGCTTATGATCAAGGTTGAAATTTCATGTGCTTGAAATCTCGTTGAGTTTTTTGCTGCTATGAATTTTTCAAAACTGGTCATATCTTCGCCCTATAAATACTGCAGACCACAACAAATCTGGATGCTACGAATCGTCAGGTAGAATTGAAAATCATCTACGTAAACTAATCTGCAATCATTTTCTGTGGTATTAAATATAAGCGGAAAAGACTGTATGATCAAAATCTGATGATAATGATTTTTTCAAAATTTTTAGTCCCCCTAAGAGAATTTTTGATGTTTAAAAAAAGAAAAAGAAATTTTTAATGTGTTCGAGATTGTTCGGGTCAGAATTTTTTTTTCTATTTTAAACGTCAAAAATTCTCTTAAGGTGTTTCACTGGAATTCCAAGAAAAGAACATTCTAAAAATGTCTTCGAAAATTTCTTTTTTTGTCACGTCCGGAATTCGGCTACTGGGATTGTCTTTCCCTGAACAAAGCTGGCATGACCGAAGTAGAGCTCGTTTGTCATATTTCCGCAGATAACGACAGCCGACGACGCCGTAAACCACAGTACCACAACATTCCATGGAACTGGTTAATGGAAGCTTTGCCGTATTAAACTTTTATTCGTAGCCCTACGTGAGCCCGTCGTTCGTGCCCCTAGGCACAGACCTTTAAATTTTTTTTTAATTTTTTGGTCACTTGCGATGGAATGTTCCATATTATTGTCATCCTTTGTTTTCTTTTAACACTATATTAGCTGTCACGAGTTAAAGTCGTGATTTTTTTTATTATTTATAGGAAAAACCTACCTAACGTAGTTCAACTTGAAGCATGGAATTGAGTCTATAGCACAACCCTTCAGAATATAATCGATTTATTCAACCTGCGCTTACTTGTTCCCACACATACTCTATCCAATTCACTTTTCCACTGAAAAATATTAATTTTAAACCTATTATTAAGTTTCTGATCCATTGATTCGATTGCATTCATTATTAGGCAATTTCCGTATGAATGCGGATCATTAACATATTTTAACCAAATTTCTTTATCCTATTTTAACAAACATATATATTCTCTGATTGTCTTTCGCTTATCCTCTTTGCATTGCAACTTAATCTGCGAAACAGCAGAGTTTCAATCGTTTTACGACTGGTAACCAACTAGAAAAACTGGGCCAGTGGAAACATACGATATCTTTATCAGTTCAAATCCACAGCAGGCCAGTCAGGCGGACGCGAACGATCCCCACTGCTGGCTACAAGCATGAAAACGCAATGTAGCTCATCAATCAACGTTGCCGGGCGCGTGCTCCTCTGCCTCTACTGTGTTCGCACATCATTGAACCGCGTAGCTACAATGCGGCCCGGCGGATAGATTTGACCGACCACGGACCGAGCGGCGCGTTGGCTCTCGGCAGGCACTTGTCTCATTAGTCTAACCGGAGCTTTAAAATGCAATCGGGTTTTAATCTGGGACCCGTTGAATCTTAAATTACTACCAGCGGTTCCGGGTAGAAGATTCATTCACTGAATCTAAGAAGACCTGTTCACTCGCCCGGTGTGCCCCGTCCACTCCTGGCAAATGGTTTCCATTGAGAAGCGAAATCTGTGAAATGTAACAACTGTTAGAATTCCAGTCGGTGTTCGGTGTTCGATGTACCGTACAAGATGACACATTGCTCAAAGCGTGCTTGTAATGACGAACTACTTCCTTTCGAGGCATTTGACAACTCTATTCGAGATGGAAAATAACGGTGCAACGGTGTGATGTTGGAGATTGCTCGAATAGTTGCGAAAATGTCACGTTCGATCTAAAACAAACTATTTACGGCGTTACTGCGTACTGACCAAATTATTCACTTCAAGAGAAGCGAACTTTCTCGGCTTAGTGGCCCCATAATTTCTTTTCAAATTAATGAAGTTCCGTCAAAACACAAACTTCGTCCATTGGCCTCTTCCGCACGAGTAGCCAGACAAAAACGACAGTCTGCTGAAAGGCTTTTGTTGTGGCGAAAATACTGTAGTTATTTTATTTACGCAGAACGCAAACAAACGAAACTTTCTATCTCGGTTTCAACGGCGGTGGCAGCGGCGTGGCGACTTCACGTCAACAATAGCAAGTGACGAACCCGATTCAAGCAAGCATCGCCGTCCATGGCGAGGACGATCGATGGAAGTGCGACGCGGCAGTGTACTGGTCGGTGATGATCATACCGGCGATGACAACAACAACGCTGGCGACCGGCGCAGTTTGCAATTCACTTTCACATTTTCGTCTGTCATACGTACGCGTTTGGCAGCCAATAATGACAATAAGCCACAAAACATACTTCACGAAAGTGTAGCTTCTGCCGTAGCAAGTGTTTTTAAAGATTCACGCAATCTCTACTTGAGTTTTTATGCTATGGTTTTGTATTCTGCTCTGCGTTTTTGTGTGAAAATCATGATTTAGACTGAATATTTTCTCTATTAAACGATTTTAAACATCTCACGATTCTGCAAGGTAATGTACATATTCAACATTTAGATTTATGGCTATTAAAAACGATTTCAACGATCTCAATGAATTCACCCTAATGCGGTCGTTTGCTTGTTTTGTGCGGTTCTTGCATAGATCACGCGCCGAGTTTTGCTAATACTTTAGGTTGAACAATTTCTCAAGTTAAGCGTCATCGTCTTGTTAAGGGTTATTGTAATTTCTTTTTCCCAAGTGCCGCATAAACCTGCTGTTTTATTCGCAATTTCATGCGCACATGTACACACTGTTGAACAGGCCGTCTAACGGTTTAATTGATGCGTTTATGTGAGCCGTCCGGTAGCCGGCCCAAGCATGCCTGGGACTGCAATGGAGCATACTTGTCATTCCAGTCAATTTCACCAGCCGGTTGTGAAAAGAGCAGTTAAATAGATAGCGTCACATGGATGGAAAGAATGGCCGGTTGAAACCGATGCGAAGGAAAGAAACGATATATTGCTTCGCCACCTGTGCTGAATCGTTTTGACACGCGTACAGACGTTTGATGGGTACATCGTTGACATTTTCGTTTGCAGAAAAAGACACTTACTTTGAGCTCTTTCCAATAGTCATTCCATACTTTATGGTTATCGATCAAAGATTTCAAAGAGCGATAAAACAAATAAATATTTAGAAATATAGGGTGAATTAATGAACATCATACAATCAATCAACTAAACTGTAGAAAGTTTAATATTATTTTTAAAATGGAATAATGTCATGGCTCTTCGTGATAGCATAGCCATGAAATACTGCACTACTTTAATAACAGTGTTGTAAAGTCACGAAATGCAATTGTAAACAACGAACAATAATTACGTACTAATACTCAAATATATGAAATTTTGCGTATACTTAAACTTACTTACTTTGGACAAACAAGGCACATTGAAGACTTCTGTTGTACTCAAACAACAATGGCTCCGGTTACCAAACGCACTGTCAAAATTTAAGTAAACTAGGCTTAATACCTCCTTCTCCCCCCTCTAGTTCACTGCTTTCATTACTAAAGTTTCAATCCAAGCGACTTGCTACTAATAATTATATTCACGACGACAAATAACGAAAGTTTTTGGTCATAGAACTACTCATAACTAAGTTTGTATACTTTAAGTGCATTTGAGTAATTTTAACCAAGTTTTAGTCTTGTCTTGTTAGTCAAATCCAACCTATTTACGGATAAACTCATTCGGGAGATTACAGATTAAATACAACAGAAAACAATTGATCTTGCGAGTATGACATGGGAAAGGTAACTAGGAAAAAGCGCCCAACATAGCTCTAGTCATCCCAAGCTCCTACCTAGCGCCTCCACATAGCCTTCTTCTTCTTCTTCTTCTTCTTCTTCTTCTTCTTCTTCTTCTTCTTCAGCAGCATAGAGCCGGGGTGGCTCGTGCTGTTTCAAGCACTCGTCTCCATTCAACTCGGTCTTGGGCCACTCGTCGCCAATTTCCTAGTCGTCTCAGAAGTCGCAAATCGCTTTCGACCTGGTCGAGCCATCGTGCACGTTGGGCCCCCCTGTTCCTGGTGCCGGTGGGGTTGTTGAAGAGGACCGTTTTCGTCGCACTGTCGTCCGGCATCCTTACGACGTGTTCGGCCCACCGTAGCCTGCTAACTTTCGCTAGATGTACGATGGGAGTCTCTCCAAGCAGTGCCTGCAGCTCGTGATTCATACGCCTCCGCCACTCTCCGCTTTCAGTTTGTACTCCGCCAAATATCGTCCGCAGCACTTTCCGCTCAAACACGGCAAGGGCGCGTATGTCCTCCGTAAGCAGCGTCACGGCTTCAAGTCCATAAAGAACTACCGGTCTAATAATTGTTTTGTACATTGTTAGCTTTGTGCGGCGGCGTATGCTTCCTGATCGCAGCGTTTTACGAAGGGCAAAGTAGGCCCGATTTCCCGCTTGGATGCGCCGCTGGATCTCCTTACTAGTGTTGTTGTCCGCGGTCACCAGCGATCCCAAATACACGAACTCTTCTACCACTTCTAGTTCGTCGCCGTCAACGGTTACCGTCCGTGGGAGGCGCGCATTTGTTTCCTTTGAGCCTCTTCCTTTCATGTATTTGGTCTTCGACGCATTTATTTTTAGCCCAATTCTCCTAGACTCCGCTTTCAGTCTGGCGTAGATTGCCTCCGCCGTCGCAAAGTTCCTGGCAATGATATCGAAGTCATCTGCAAAGCCTAGAAGTTGGCTACTCTTGGTAAAAATCGTGCCTCTCGTTTCGATGCCCGCTCGTCGGATCACCCCCTCAAGAGCGATGTTGAACAGCATGCAGGATAGACCGTCACCTTGTCTCAACCCTCGCCGCGTCTCGAAGGGACTCGAGAGTGTCCCAGAGATGCGTACGAAACACATCACTCGATCCAATGTAGCTCTGATCAGTCGCGTCAGTTTGTCCGGAAAACCGTATTCGTGCATTATCTGCCATAGCTTGTCTCGATCGACTGTATCGTATGCTGCTTTGAAATCGATAAAGATGTGATGCGTGGGCACGTTGTACTCCCGACATTTCTGCAAGATCTGTCGGATAGTAAAAATTTGGTCCGTAGTTGCGCGAGCCCCCATGAAACCCGCCTGATAATTCCCTACGAAACCTTGTGCTATCGGTGACAGCCGGCGTAACAGGATCTGGGAGAGTACCTTGTAGGCGGCGTTTACCAGCGTAATACCACGATAGTTGCAGCAGTCTAGCCGATCACCCTTTTTGTAGATGGGACAAACCACTCCTTCCATCCATTCCTCCGGTAGCTTTTCCTCCTCCCAAATCCTCGAAATAACCCAGTGTAGAGCCTTTGCTAGCGTTTCCCCGCCATGTTTATAAAGCTCTGCCGGTAGGCGGTCCTTCCCAGCGGCTTTATTGGTCTTCAGCAGCCTGATTTCTCGTTTGACTTGGACTTGAGGTGCTAGGACATCACTATCTTCCATGGGCGTTCCTAGGTTAATTTCCGTTCCGCCTCCTTCTGCGACTTCGCCATTGAGGTGTTCATCGAAGAACTGCTTCCACCTGTCGACCACCTCGCGCTCGTTTGTAATTAGATTCCCTCCCTCGTCCCTACACATGTCAGGTTTCGGTGTGTAGCCCTTTCGAGTTTGGTTCACCTTCTCATAAAACTTGCGCGTATCATTAGCTCGGAATAGTTGTTCTAATTCTTCACGATCTCTGTCCTCCTTTTGGCGCTTTTTTCTCCTCAGGATCGTGGTCAACTGGTTCCTAGCTCGTCGGTACTTGGCCAGGTTCTCTCTAGTGGCAATACTTAGATAATTTTTCCAAGCGTTTTTTTTCTCCTCCACCGCTTGTTGGCATTCCCCATCAAGCCAATCATTTTGTGTACTCCGAGGCTCAATACCTAGTGCCTCCGATGGCCGAGCGTATTCTGCCCCAACCGTCTTCGAGGTTTGAAGCACCTAACTCTTCGGAAGAAGGCAGTGCCTCATTCAGTACTCGCGCGTAGTTCTCGGCAGCTTGTGGGTTATCTAGCTGCCTGATGTTCAGCCGAGGAGGGCGGCTTTGACGTGTCCGGTATACGGTGGGCAGCTTTGAGCGCACATGTACTGCTACTAGGTAATGGTCAGAATCAATATCCGCACCCCGACGGGAGCGTACGTTCGTGATGTTAGAGAAGAACCGGCCCTCTATGAGAACGTGGTCAATTTGGTTCATTGTACGTTGGTCAGGTGATCTTCAGGTGGCTTTGTGGATATCCTTGCGTGGGAAAAAGGTACTTCGGATCACCAGGCCTCGGGAAGCTGCAAAGTTTATACATCGTTAGCCGTTATCGTTTGTGTCGGTGTGCAGGCTATGGGGTCCTACCACCGGTCTATACATTTCTTCCCTAACGACCTGGGCGACCCCGATGACGATCTTGATGTCCCGTGACGAGAAGCTGTCGTACGTTGCCTCCAGCCTCGCGTAGAACGCTTCTTTCTCATCGTCGGGTCCACCTTCGTACGTTAATGATGCTATAATTGAAGAAACGGCCCTTTATCCTCAATACACACATTCTCTCGTCGATCGCCTTCCAATCTATCACGCGATCCTGCATTCCGCCCAGCACTACAAAGCCCGTTCCCAGTTCGTTGGTAGCGCCACCGCTCTGGTAAAACTGGGCCTTTCCGCCACGGATCTTCCATACCTTCTCTCCTTTGCGACAGATTTCCTGCAGAGCTACGATGCCGAGTTTGCGGGGTTCCAGCTGTTCAATCAGCACCCGCTCGCAACCTGCGAAATTTAGCGATCTGCAGTTCCAAGTCCCGAGTCTCCATTCGTCGTCCTTATTCCGTCGCCTAGGTCGATGCCGAATATTCCGCTCCGAATATGCTTGAATGTTGTTAGTTTAAGTTTAGTTTAGGTGTGTAGCCGTACTGGGGCAACACTACCGAGTCTCGCGATGGGGCTGCCATCTCATAGTGCCGAGACGCACTATACCTCCTTCCCGGTTAGTATACGACCTTAGTTTCCACCGGGGTTGGTTACCCGATCTCCGCTAAGGTTGCTCGTATTCCGGCTGGTACCACGAGGAGGTCGGGATCGGAGTTGCTGGATAAGAGGCTAACGACCACTATGGGGTCTATATTCCGCATTATCTAGCCGTTTACCAACCTCCACGTAGCCGTACCTGGTAATATTTCAATTAGCATAATTGAGTAGCTAAGCTAGGAGGTGCGGGTCGCGTGGTTTTTAGTTCCTAACCCTACAAATGTAGTTTGAGGAAACCATTAAACCACACGAGTTTATTGTCAAGTGTTATATTATTTTAACTAATATTTTTGGTAGGCTAATTATTTATCAGAGGGTGAAATAAGGCGCTATTTCCTTGGCCAATTGCATACTGGCTTCCGGTCAAAATGCCATTTTTTTTTTCCTGTATGGACTCATCACTGCGACCATTATGGTTAGATCTATTGTGATATCGCCCGGGTGTTTGTTGTATAACCCGCACTGCATTTATTTTGGCTATAGTCGCTATTGAGTGAGCGATATGCTTATTGAATTTTTTTATGCGTGCTTGTGTGTAATTGGGTACCCTTCTATCAATACTCTACTCTACTTTACCCACCTCGTTCCACATGACAGCGCACAGTCCCCAATTATAGTCATCCCTGGCGTAGCAAACCAGTGCATTTTTACTATAAGGGTCTCATTTTTGCACTGTCAATAGGCCATATCGGGATAATATAGAACTCAGCATGAAGGAAGGGCGATGAGGGGCCTGAGAATAAACCCATGCTAAAGTCACTTTGACATCGAATGGCCTGATTCTACTAAGATTCGAACCCATGACCATTCGCTTGTCAAAGCAGACTCGGTAACCTTGCGGCTACAGAGCCCCTCTGCCACAAAATGCCATTAGTTCATCCCCAAGGGTACGGAGTATCACTTAACCTTTATTAGTAAAGATACTCCCAACGACTGTAAATAAATCATTATCTATATGGGAAGCGTTTGGTACGGGAGTCTACGCTTTCTTCCTTCCCCGTGATTTCAAGGAGTTTAATGGAAGTTCCATTCCTTTGCGTGATAAAGCAAACTTTTAATTCATTGTATTGTAATAAATGCTCAGAAATATTCCTATACTTTTGATACAAGAAGATAAGTTTAAATTTCCTAAATGCTCGTGTTCTGTATAACAGATCAGGCCACAATCACACTTCTTATGGTGATTAGCGACGATATCGCATTTTCAAAATTTTTGTGTGACGTAGCATTAGTGAACTGTAGGCTTAAATCTGGTATTCTGTTGACGAATGTTAACTAGTTTAAGGATCTTACTCAAAACGTAAGATATTTGTCATTGAGCGTACAACTTACGGCTGACCGGAAAAAAAATAATCTGGTTATCATTTACCATTGGTTCACATTCGTCAATTTTCTCGAAAATAGTTGATATAGGGTATGTTGCTGCTTCGTCGTAATTGCCTATTCCCGTCCTATCCAACACAAATTATCAAAAATATCAGCATTTTTATAACACACAATGCAAAACTAGTTATTCCCTAATATTTTAGTTGGTTGTCTATCATACGCGATCAATCAAAGTGAACTGAGATCTATTTAAAGCTATCATTTTGCTAAGTTCCAAAATGAGAGTTAAGTCGGTAAAACTTACTTAATAAAAGTTATTCTATTAAAATGTTGGAACTGACAGGTTATGCTGTTCTTCACAACAAGAAGACCAGAACCATCCCATGTGATGTCCGTTAATCGTTCGGTTAATTCAACTAATCGAATAACACATGGAATATTCGAATAATTTTCAATCGAATACTGCCTGCACGAGTTATTGAATTAATCGAATAGTTCATTAAGTACGAATAATGCCCGAATAATGCTCGTTCATCGTTCATAATCGTTCGATTAATCGAAATAATCAAAGAGATATTCGAATATTTTTAATCGATTTTTAATCGAACACCACTGACACGAATGAATTAATCGATTAGTGCAGACAACGCTCACCGATTAATCGGTAATCGAATAATTAAAAATTTCGGAATGTGATTTGCAGCTGGTCATCCGTAACGACAAAGAATTGAACCAACTTCTGTACAGGCTTCATTGTCGGTTTTTTGCTTAGTAGATGTTCATTTGACTACAGCGCCTCAACGAAACATAATTCGAAAAGGTAGTGTAAAGGGTAATTACAGAGCTAATTATTATCTCCAATATTGTTGAAGAAGAGATAGTTTAATCTCTTGTATTTACGGCGCTACGGGGCTGTTACCTCGTTGGTAGCCAAATGAGCACTCTTTTTGTTGCCGACGGGGTAGCAGCCTCATAACATCGTAAATACAAAAGATTAATCTGTACTTTTTTCAACAATATTGTAGGTAATGATTAACTCTACAATTGCCCTTTACACTACATTTTCGAGTTCTGTTTCGTTGAGGCGCTGTAGTCAAATGAGCATTTACTGAGCAAAAAACCGAAAATGAAGTCTACTTCTGTATGTTGTTACCATTGCCCAAAATTATGTATTGCCGAACATTCGAGCCGTTCTGTTGCAAAAAATAAAAACAAAGCACTAACAGTTCTAACAGTTTCATCAATTACCAACAACCGTACTTTGCAGAACGAACACCTTCTTATATGAAGATATAAAACATTTTCTTTGCTCTAATGATCTTAATTAAACTTTATTTTAAAATTGTTTCAGATTCAGATTACAGTTTTTGTAAAAACATCAAACATTCGGTGTCAATAAATGATTTGTTAACCTGTGCAGTTTTTAAAGCATTTGATCATTATGGTGAATTAGTTTCTAATTGTTACGCTTCTTCACAGTAGATAATTTTCCAATGTAATAATTATTAAAAGCTACATATAACAGTGACAACATTCGTTTTGCCCTTGGCAGTACGTCACAGTAATGGAATCAATAAGACAAATTAACAATTAACGAAAAGGAGTAAAATTCCATTTAATTTTATCCTGGTTCAAATTTCGTTTCGTTTGAAATTGAGTTTAGAATTAATTGAGCTTGTACTTTTCGGGGTTGAATTTTTTACTTCTTAGCAATATTAAACAATTGAAAGTTTCGATCTGTAATCTATAAACATAGTCTTTACGCACGATAATTTACATTCCAGGTAACAGTACCGAACGAAGAGAAAGTTTCGCGGCAAAAAATTAAAAAGGACTAATTTCTGGTTACATTTTTTCCCGTCCGACTGATTAGATGTATCTACGAAACATACATACGCACGCGGCTAGCAGAGAGCATGACCAGTAGAGGATGCATGGCATTCATGTAGCCGCAGATAAACTACGCACCGGACCGGAAATACTAACCTCCTTCTGGCAGCAACGATCAGCAATCGTCCGGCGCCCGCCACAGCAGTAGTGCAAATATCCGTCCGGCTAAGCAGGTCTAACGAGATCTGGGCCGATGCGGGTGATCGAAGCCTGCGCAAACCGATTACCATTATCATCATCATCGACGCCATGTCCCCGGTGTAATTAGCTCTCACCTACATTTTCGATTTGGATTGTCCGGACGTCGAGGAAAATGCTTTGATTGGAAACCTTTTCAAGACGCACCAAGGCTTTCCTTTAGTGGTTCGATCGTGTGCCTCAACATAAACTACTATCTACGGTAATTATCAATGAAAGCCCACTGAGGTGCACGTTTACGCTTATAACTGTATTCCCAACAGTGCCAGCGTATGTTTCAAGGTCTTTTATCACCTCCCGGTAGATAATTTCGTAATCAGTTGCGAGCTGATGTTGGCTTGAAGACGAAAAGTCTGCCAACCGCATATGAACTAGGCGAGGCCAATGTTCAGGTTGTATGCCACTGCATTGGGTCGGTTGAGATTATCAGTAACATGCTGCCATGCCTGTGGCGCTGAAGAGAAGGCGTTTTTACCGCTAAACTGTGGACACAAACCCTGACCGCTACTGCCCAAGTCACCAGGTTAAAAATAAATTAGTCACTGATGAACTATTTTGCCGCCTGGTAGGACTGTTGGATTTGAGATCACTTTTAGAGCGACTTCATAGCATACAGTATCAGCGCAAACTATTTTCAAACCTGTTTTGCATTAAAACTACGGTTTCTTTTTGAATGATAGCTGCTTCAACAAGTATCTGCACCGTCATATTGTAAACTTGTTACGTTGAAACAACAAGTGCAATGCTAACTAAAGTGTACCATATTTTCTTGGAAAAAATAAATGTTTCAAGTAGGTGCCATATAGTATTTTCCCATGCCAGAAGCGCTTCTTGGTTTGCTGGTCCAGGTTTTTTTTGGATAGAGAAACTATCAACCGGCGAACCAATGTTAGAAGCAATGAAAAACCGCAGGAGAAGATAATGAAAAAAATGTATACTCATGGCACGGAACGGCTGGTGGTGGTGGAAAAACTCTGGCAGCGGAAAAATGAGATCGAATACACGATTCGACCACACCTGAAGGGGTAGACAGCCAGTGGAATTTGATGAGAACGTTTCAGCTTAGCTTTGTCGGTGGCCTTGGCGCCATGACTTAGTGCCCATGAACCTGCAAGGTTCGGTTTGCCACACAATATTTATACGCCTTTTGATTTCTTTTTTTTGTAAATGCTTTGATGCGTAAACATGTTCCAGCCAAATGTGGGTCTCTGTGTCGAATTTTAATGTACGTTTTATTTACTTTCCATTTTTATTGCTGTTGTTGTTTTTTTTTCAAATCGGTTTACTACTCACTGACTATACTTCCAAGGAATGGAAAGTGTGAAAATACAGCACGTAGGTAATCGTTATCTGGATCACACGTGTGTGTATGCGACTCTACCCTAGCATTGACAAAAGGTTACTTTTATGGAAAGCAAAAATTAGCATAAATGAGCACAATAGATTTCGTGTTATTTGGTTATTACAAAATGTCCTTTAAAAACCATGTTCATGATTAAGATTTGAGAGTCACGGATGGAACTTTGTAAGTTAAAATTGATATCTAAAATCCTAAAAATTTATTCTGTATTCTTTTTAATTGATTGCTAATAATTTATACAGACTTGTGTAGGATAACGTCCACTTACTTATATGGCGTATACAGATTTTATACCGGAAATGGAAAAGAAAGAGATGGAATTACGCAATATAGGAGATCAATCCAAATCCACATCCAAATGAAAAAGATGAAGACGCGCTGTAGATTATGCAATGATACGCGATAAAGCTAGCATTGATAGTGATTAAAAGACGCGTAAAAGTAACGGACAGGCAAGGCATATGGCGGTTAGAGAATTGCATTGAACTTTCACCTTGTTTGAGACGCAATGACGAGAAGAAAGTAAGAAAAGCAGAAATCAAACCTTGAATTACATAAATTGTATTAGTGTTTTTCACTAGGTATAAGTTGAAGCTAATGAAAATTGTCGTTACAAGAGAGACCTGTTTAGTGAAGATTATAATAAATGGTATAAATTGACATCATATGTTTTTCGAGAAAGTTTTAAATCACGGGAACATTAATGTTAGGGAACAATTTATTTCTTTTAAAAAATAACATTCGGCCAATAGGGTAAACGTACCAGTAGTGGGGCAATTAATAATAGAATTTCAAATTCATGGTCAAAATATGTTGGTGCCATTTAAATATTCTTAATCTTTCTTAAAATTTATTCTTAATGGTTCCGATGATTCCGATAACAGTATTTTTTAATATTTTTATAGACGATATGTGTATTGCACACGAAGCGTAAAATTCAGGTGCATATTATGTATGTTATTGAGAAGCATAAATGCATTTTATCTTAAAAATGGCGTATGTTATTCGAGTACCACAAATTTTGGTATTACCTCTACTAAGGGTGCATTTACCGCAGTTTCATAGTTTTTGTTATGACTTTCTTCGAGTCATAAAATATCGTTAGTACAGAAAATTTTGACGAATCAATAAAAATATACGAGAAAGTTTATTTTGCTTTCCAATCTTTATAATTGTAGGGGAATGTCCCAGGTTATGAAACAGGTTTTGTTTTTTGGTCATAGCTTTTGAACAGATTATTTAATTCCATATCTTTTTAAAGCATTTGAAAGATTGAAGACTTACGTATGTTTTTGCTAAAGACAGCACATGTTTTTTGCTTGAAACAAAAAAGTTATAGCGAAATTGGGTGATATAGAATTTTTTGACCAAAAACAAAGTGTCCCCGGTTGTGAAACACTTCGAAAAATCCATAAAAGAAAATAAAAATAAAGAAGAAAATAAAGAAATATGAAATGAAAATAAAATATTACATTCATTTATCAGTTTCTTAATTTAATCATCTAAATCTAAATTGTAATCAATGTATGAAAAAACAGAAAGTTCGATATCTCAAATATGCGGATTTGGCTCTCATGTGCCTGAAAAGTGTGTTGAAAATGTTTGTGATCATTAAAGTATTGAATAATCGTTTTTTTGAATTTTTCATAACCGGAGAATTTAACTGTTTCACAACTGGGGCGAACGACGAGGTTGTAAAAATTTATGTAAAATTTTTTGAGTAAATTATTTCACATAAAATTTGTCTGTGTAATGAAATAGAGGTCCAAAACTAAGGTTATATTCATTTTACTGCCTTTTTCTATTTTATTTGATAGACAAAAAGTCAATCCCATAATATTCTAAAAAAACTTTTTCGGGCAGGTTTTTCGAACACATTTCCTACAAAACATTCTAAAAGCTGTATTTTGATTGTTGTTTGCTCAAAAGATAGAGTACAATGAAACAAGCCCTTGGTAATAATTGGGTAGTGATAGTTTAATAAACACGTCAAAAACGTTGCGTGTTTCACAACCGGGGCCGTTTCACAACAGGGGACAATCCCCTAATAACAGAAAAGATGTTATTAATCAATCACTCTATCGTACACACTTAAAAAACTCGGCAAAATTTGCCGGGATTTGGGCAGCCGAGCGTTCGGTAAAAATTTCGGTGGTGCATATCGCCGTTTACGGATCTTTACTAACGTTTGGTCTCATAAAAAATGTTACCGAACGCTCGGCTGTCCTAATCTCGGTAAAATTTTGCCGACTTCGGTGCTTTTATTTAAGTGTGTACATTATGTTTTGTTTGCGTAGTGAGTTCAAATCCCAACTCAGTTTCGTTTTTAATCAGTTGTATGCCGAATACAAAAGCGATTACAAAAAGATGAACCTGTAAAATGGTTGCAGAAAAGATAAAACTAAGTATTTCTAAATCAATTGTCTACATATAAGTCAGTTTACTATTTGTTAATTTCTTTAAAGACATTTTCGATCATTTACGTGCATTTATGTCTGTTGGTTTTACATTCGTTTGTTTAAAACTGTTTGTATAGTCAGTAAAAGATGTTCAAACACACTATTCTATTTACAAGGCGCTTCTCGTTACGTTGCACATTAGGTTGGCTCCCATTATAATCTGGTTCAATCTGCGGATTTCATAGCTTGATACAAAGTAACGAAGTTCGAACTTAGAATGCTGGTTCAATATCTGAATTGGAATTTGATGAGATGCCTTCTATTATCTAATTTTCCTCTCCTTTCCCTTCACGTCTTGTTCAGCCATGGTGACGGTAATATTAGGTATATGGATTTTTGTGCATGCATAAATATGGGATCCTCATTTGTTTCTGAAAGTCAAGAAAATATCAAGACCACAAACATACATAATATGTAGAGTATATAAAATGTTTTTTTCTTGCTCAATTCCAACAAGTGAACAGAAACAAAAAAAAAATGGGAGAGTCCCACATTAGATCTGACATAACTGCCTGGGGAATCCATAAAAAACTTTTGTTTCATTACTTGCTCCTGATGGATTTCACGTCAACTCAACCAAACGCTGACACGACCCTCTCTGAATTCAATGAAACGTTGCGTGTGTAGAGAGTTCATGCAAATAAGCAACTTTGCATACTTAGTTTTTCCAAAATTGGTCTAGACTAACTTTTGGAAAGCGCTTAATTTTTTTCTGTCTCTTTTTTTAATAAAAAAATTAGCTCGAAAATTATAGCACCTTTCAAAAAAAAAAAAAGATTTATGAGTGACTTTTAGGAAATTACCTGAATTTTCATAAAAAAAATACTGAAAAGAATAAACCTGAATTTGTACACTGGAAAAAAAGCATTTTAAAAATTAAAAATCGATTTCCCGAAAAAACGTTATCTCAAAAATTGATAAAAAAATTTTTGGAGATGAAGAATTTTAAAGATTTTTTTGAAGAAAACTAAGCGAATATTGGCTAACTTTATTAAATACAAGTACTAAGCAAAATGCATGGAAAACTTTCTGAGCATTCCCACGAGGGAGTATTGACGAGTGCGAAATGAGTTTGCCACGATCCTGTGAAGGAAAAAGCGCCAGGAAGTTGCCAGAAATAGTGCTAGTACTATTCTGGTTTGATAAGACGCGCATGCTCTATGAGAAGGTGAACTAATCTCCTAAAGAATACACACCAAAGTCTGATATGCGTAGAGACGAGGAGAAAACCTGGAGGAGCGCGAGGTGATCGACAGGTGTAAGCAATTCTTCGATGGCCATCTCAACGGCGAAATAACAGAAGGAAATGCAACGGAAGTTAATCTAGAAGTGCCTGCAAATGATACCAGCGTGCCGGTCCCTGATCCGGCAAAAAAATCGGTCAGCTGAATAATAGAACAGTCGGAAAGGAACTCCCGGCAGAACTCTACAAAAATGGCCAAGAACGGCGTTTCACTGGATAACTTCAACCTAAACTATACTGGATAAACTACCGAAGGAGTAGATGGAAGGTGTAGTCTGTCCCATCTACAAAAAGCGCGATCGATTAGATTGCTGTTACTATCGCGGCATTATGCTAGTCAACGCCGACTACAAGGTACGCGTCTATCCCCAATAGCTCGAGAATTCGTCTCAGATGGACATTATGGTGGTCCGTGCTGCTACGGATCAAATTTTTACTCTCCGACAAATCCTCCAGAAATATTGAGAGTACAACGTTTCCACGCATCATATGATTTCAAAACAGCATACGATATAGTTGAACGCGAACAGTTATGGCAGACTATGCACGAGAATGGTTTTCCGGACAAACTGACGCTGCTGATCAAAGTGGCCGTGGAGAGTGGCGTAGGCGTATGAACCACGAGTTGCAGGCACTACTTGGAGAGATTCTCATCGTTCACCTGGCGAAAGTTGGCAAACATGCCGGACGACTGTGCAGTGAAATCCGCTCTCTTCAAGAACTCCACTGGCACCGGGAACAGAGAAGCCCAACGTGCTAGATAACTAGACCAGATTGAAACCGACTTGCGTGTGTCGAGACGCGTAACTAATTAACGATGAGTAGCCCACGATCGAGTACAATGGAGAGGAATTCTTGATACAGTAAGAGCCACCCCAGTTCTCGGTTGGTAAAGTAATAGTACACTCAAAAAAATCCGCACGTCAAGTTTACGTGAAAACATAGGTAATTCTCATCCATCAAACTTTTCATGTAACATTCACGTGAATTGTTGGTAACTCGCACTCATACTAACCAGTCAACGTGTGATCTCGGTAAATTTTATCAATTTTCCCATTAACTAGTACATGAAGTTCACGTAAGTTGCTGTACAGAAGTTTACATGAATTTTCACGTGGATGCGACGTGTCGATTTTTTTGAGTGTAGTATGCCGATACACTACACTCTAAAAAATCGACACTTTCCAGCTTCATGGAAAATCATGTAAACTTCGGTACATGAAGTTTATATTTACATGAACAGAAACATGAATTTACATGAACTTCAGTTACTAGTTAATGAAAATGTTGAAAGCTCCATAAAAATCGCGGTGGATGAGAATTACCGACGTTTTCAAGTAAATTTGACGTGCCGATTTTTTTTGAGTGTAATATAAAATTAGTTCCAATAGACGTCTGAGTAGAATTCCTTATAAAACTGTGTAAAATATGTTTTTTGCATAGCAACTCTGCACCTAATTATTGCAAACAAAAACAACCTTCAAATCTTACGAGGTTTGTTCAAAAAGTATCGCGAATTTTGAATTTTCACGGGCTACATATGTTCGATTTTCGGTCTTTTTGTAGTGTACTTCAGGATTAGCTTAACATCCATTATGTACCCGGCAATCTCGCAACAAAAGGCTCCCACCGCTTGCGTTGAAAAACAAAAAGCAAAACCGCAAAATAAGTGAACTGTCAAATTTGCGTTGCAGAAAAAAAGGGGTTAGGACGCGCGCAGTAGAATTGGTAGGAGTGTCGTTGGTTGTTCCAATTATATACGAATTTTTCGGCAATTTGGGTAATAAAAACAATGTGGGTAATATGGCATGTTTCTATCAATGCTACCTAATCCATAGAACATGATTATTTGCATCTAACGTTCGGTGAAAGCTTATTTTGTAAATCAACTTTCCTAATAATTTTGACATGAAAATTGTTGGGTGAAGGAGAAATTGGGACACATGTAAGAAAATTTATTATTGCGCTTAAAAATCACGTTGATTTCCAGGGAAAATCGTAACAGACGAAGGATAATGGACTTGTATAGCCCATCATGTTGTTGTCAAATTACATTTAACATAAATAATCATCAACATTTAATTAAATAATCCTTCGAGAACAGATCCAAACACTACTAAGTTTGCAAAAATTGGGTGGCGTACAAGAATATGCAAATTACCTTATGTTGAATATACACGCTGCGCATCGCCAAGCGATATTATCATGAGCAAACAGAAAAACAAATGGCTCAATTCGCCTATAACTATTCAACCACCTTCATTCACACTTCATATCAATATCGTATACATCGCAAAAGTGAGAAATAACACGTTCTGCTGCTTCTAAAGCAACTAACACAACTATAAACTATTATATGTTCATACACTCTAAAAAATCGTCACGTCGCATCCACGTAAAAAATCATGTGAACTTCTGTACAGCAACTGACATGAACTTCATGTACTAGTTAATGGGAAAGCTGATAAAATTGACCGGGATCGCACGTAAACTGGTTAGTATGAGTGCGAGTTACTAATAATTCACGTGAATGTTACATGAAAAGATTGTGATGGATGAGAATTACCTATGTTTTCACGTAAACTTAACGTGCTGATTTTTTTGAGTGTAGTGGTACTATTTTGGACACTTTTGAGTATCGCTGGATACCATAAAGGCCGAAGCAAGGCCGTGGACTTAAACTGTCATTAGACATTACCCTTCTTTATCGACAGACTTCGCAGCCGACTGTTTAGAGTACAGGAAAATGACGGGGCCAGTGTAACGATCCTACTGACTCTATCTAGCAAGCACCGCCTAGTCGAGATTCGAACATACGACGACTGGCTTGTAAACCACGCCACAATCACGCTTGTGGACGCCGGACACCATATATCCGCCAAATCGGCCACATTTAATGTCCAACATTCAATTTTTCACCATGAGGTTATGTTCATGATAAATTTTAAAGCCGATGGATTCATTATCGGTGAAGCAGGCAAATAGTGTATATTAATGATTGATGTTCATCGATTCAAATAATCATTTTTTTTGCGAATTCTCCAACCACTGCTGCTGAGTATAGGGTGATTTATGTATTTTGGACAGGCCTTGCGGGTATTGTATTTTGGACATTTCCGTTTGATTTTGCCGTAAATGTCCAAAAAAGAATACATCGTCCTACATTAGATTGATTGATTGATGGATTGGAAGAGTCGTTCCAAAATATGGTGACTTGCGATGAGCATGATCTATGGACTAAATCATCGGAAACAGAAAACCAAAAAAACAGTCGACAGTGTGATATCGTTGTAAATAACGGGTGACAACTAAAATTTTAGAATTTTTTCGAAGCCCCCATGTACAACAACAGACGAACTCAGGGAGAAATGAGAGTGTGTATGTGTTAGCTGTTTATCTCCTCTTTCTGCCAGCGTTTTTTGTTTCAAGCATTCCGCAAGCACGTTGTACAGTTCTACGAATTGCAGATCTCGGCAAAAAGTCTACGGTATAACATTTTAAAAGCGAAAATGTTGTGACTTCGACTATTTACCGTATCCTAAGATATGGCAACCAGAAACTACTCGCAAGCAAGTTAGTGGAAGACCAGTCAACAAGCAGTCAATGTTCTCCAGTACACCTGTACATCTGCAAAAGGTTGAAAAGAGTCGGAATAAAGTGCCGAAAGAAGAGATGAGCCCCGGAATATACTGAGGGACAGATTTCGACGCTGAAATGCCACCGGTGATAACAAATTATTCCGCAAAATGTTTTATCAATTAAGACGCACATGCCCGGAAATGATCGATACTATTCCATGGATAGTTTTCTTGCATCTCCGAACATAAAATACAGGTTTAGACATAAGTTTGAACAGAAAGAGTTGCATTGCCATTTCCGAGAGAGCCCTCTGGTTTGGCTATCAATGAAGATGTGTACCAGAACGAATGTTTGAAGACAATTTTGATCCCGTTGCTTCCAAAACATCATGCAGTTGAACAACACGTGTTTTTGGTGGATAAAGCATCATCATTCCTAAATACGCATTCGATCCCATTTGTACCCAAAAACACAACCGAACAAATCTGCCTCAAATGGTTTTGCCATTTACTCAAAATCTCAAAAATAATGAAAAGTCATATGGGACGGATATGTGATTATGGTCACTGACATATAGGCATGCGTGCGGTTTCCATCTTCGCATAAAGCCGCGCAAAATGTTAGTGTGGAAAACTAACGTTTTGGTTCATTTGTTTTATTTTGTATTAATTTTACATAAGTTGTACCTACAACACATTCTATAATGTCGGCTGTTTTCTTATCTTGCAAGGACACAATAATGATAATTGTATCAAGGAATTTATGAAGGTTTGATACGAAATAGATGCAAATCCTTGACGACAAATAAATAAATATTGATTCCTTTTCTTTTGCACGTCCAAACATACAGAAATTTCATTCCGGTCACAATTAAACTGTATGCTATAACACACGTCGATCGGAATTCAGAATATGGTTTCTGATCGGAACGGGTCCGATTGGAATATGGAATAGAGGTGATTATATTTAAGCCCTAGCCCACACCATTGAGTAGGTGGAAGCTTTTGCTAAAAATTCTATCTAGAATCGTTCATGTAACCTACAATGTGTAAAAGTTGAGCAATGTTAGCTGAATAGTTGCAATACGTATAAGAGCAGTAACAATTCGTAGTAACAATTTTCCACAAAATTTCAAAAAAATGTGCCGTCCGGAAAGTGATATTAGTATGTTTTTAAACTTTTAAGTGACAGGCAGTAACAGTACTCAAAAGTATTTCATAGCATGGGTTTTATTCTACTTCATTGTGACTTGTTCGAAGCTTTGAACCTCAGCTTTGAACATGCACGCAAACTTTTTGAAGGTGAAATAACTTGTGTTTCCAATATAGGACCAAACAAAAATTGAAAGCTCACTGTATAATGTTTACACTAATTACATTTTCCTCAATTTAATGTTCCAATTGCTTATTGATTTGGCTTGTCAATGCAAACCATACATGATTGGTGGATTTGCTGTTATAGTAGAGACAAATAGCTCTAAGAACTCTAATGAAATGTAGCGAATGATGTTTGATGATTTGTTAACAAATTAATGTAAATAATTTTTCAACAAAAAACTTGTTTTCAGTGTTAAAAATCGTGTAAACTGTTTAATGCATTACCCTTTGTATTTGAAAAAGCCCTCAAATTAAGTTTTAAAATCAAAGGCATCCCATGTTTTTGTCAACGGAAAATGAGCACTGTTACTAATTCGAAATTTTTATATACACTAATTTATCAGATGAAAAAAATCTAATTTCGAATTTCTATTAATGCTGGTATCCTAGCCGCTTACCTCTTTCGCTGGTTAAGCTCATCCCATCCGCTGAATCCAGAAATGTCCCGGCGATGACGAGCAACGACACTACCAGTGCCGCTCCTGGGCCGCAAAGTTGTTTCATCTTGAACAACATGCTACGCAGTAAATGAATCACTTCAGCGTGCACACCGGAATATTTGCGTTTTATTTTCACTCTCAATCACGTCACTCTGCTACGGAAAAAAATTTTATCGACAAAAAAAAAGACCACGTCCCTTTTTTCTGATCGGCTTTGTTCTCGTCACCGGTGCTTATCTACACTGTTTAGACCTTTCCCGGCGGGGATCTATCGCACTTACGTCTACGTAGGTAGATAGTCGGAATTCTTTCCGGACTTTATTTGTTTTTAATCAATTCCATTGAGAATCGTGACCACGTGCAGGACGAACACTGAAGTAAAAGACAAAATAAGCGACATACACTTTCTCCACAAACGTTGCAAGACCGGATTCCAAGAAACAGGAGAACCTTGAACTTTGTGGGCACTTGCTTGTTTCTCCCTTTGAGGGTTCTTATGACAAAAAATAAAAATAAACTCACGCCAGCAGTCGCCCGGTACTCTTTCGATAAGCTTTACTTACTGTCAACCGGTTAATGATCTAACGGATTGCGCCGATTATTACCACTCACTGGTTGTGACCTACCCATCGAATATCGGTGGCCGATGCCAGACACTATGACGTTAGGAAAGTTGAGAAATTTTAATAATTAGCATTTGCAAACAATCCGTTGGTTTTCGCTTCTGTTGCGTTTCGTTTCTGTAACGCGGCCAAAAACCGCAAGCGCAAACACCCAGGCACACACTGCAATCCGTACGAAGCGATACGTCTGCTGGAGCGCAGTTTCGAGCTCCCTGCGCCAGCTCGAGCGAGAGCAAAATAGAAAGTACCAACCAGTCCGCGAAACGGCCGAAAACAGTTTGAGCTGGCAGCTGGCAGCCTTGGGTATGTTAAGCTACCTCGTATCAGCCAACCACTCTTCTATGGCTATGGACTGTGGCTTGGCTCATTTCACCACCGACAACACACTCACTGCTCACACCACCGCGACCGCCACTTGACTATAGGCTCGGCTTGTCGATCGTGGCAGCAGTGATCCGACTTTCTTTTTCCGTACCCGCTCCCGCGTATACACAACAAACCACGCAGACCACTTTCTTTCGCGCGAATTAGACTTTAACAGTTTCGCTCGTTTGGAGCGGAGAAAAGTTGCTCGTGGCTGCGTTTGAGCTAACGAATGAGAGATTTATATACGACCTTTCTCAATGGCCAGCGAAGACCAACTGAAGATCCTACAACGGTTAAGAAAGATCCACCACCGCACAGCATCCGCACAGTAAGAGTGTCTCACTCTCAACGTTCTTCAATGGATGGATCCTCTCCTGTGTATTTTTTTCCTTCATCTAATACCTAGTCGGATTTTTTATCATACCGAGAAGCTTTCTTCAAACCCTCGTACCAGGATCGATCAACTTAAAGAGCCTAGCCAATGAAGCGACTTCCAGTGATAGCGTATGGAAGCGTAAAATAGCCGATGATCTTCCACCATCATCAACCACCACCACACCGCACCGACCGTTCGTTGTTGCGTCGCCACTGCACTTGTTGCCGTCATTGATCTTGTGCACTTGTGATGAGCTGAGAATGAGAAGGAAAGAAAATGAAGGAACGAAATGGAGTGCATGTATGCATGCGATCCTCCGTCCGGTCCGTAGGATGCATATCACCGCCGCACCATGATCGTTGACTTTGGTTGATATCAATGCTCAAAGCATAGGTAGGTACAAGACTGGCAAGACTGACAGAGCAGCAATGCGACGTGACCGATACTGCGGTGACTGCAATCAGTTGCAGCGATGAACCTGTGACGACGTTTTTGTGGGCTTTAGTGAATAACTGTATGTTTAGCGTAAATTGGTTCATTTTATTCGTCTGTTTGTGGAGACAGTTAGGTTTATTTGCTCTTTAGCATGGTGTTAGGAAGAATATATTACTAATGACACCGTTTGAGGTTAGTTAAGCTTGTGTAAAGTATGACATCATTTGCTTAGATGATGTTAAATAGTCGAATGATATGTTTTACATTTCTTTCGTTTATTAGAGTAGGTATTTGGGTTTCATCATTTATGATGCGGCACTTGTTCGGGAGTTTCGTTGAACGTATTTAAAACTGGGAATTTAGGTTCAACAACTTTTTTCCCATTTTTTATCGACTCAACTGTTCCAATTGTTTTTTACTTCCGTATGGAAAGTTTATCTCAAAAGACATTTACTACCATAAGAATTTAAGCCTGAATTTTGATTTTTTAAATTTCAACTCCCATTTAACGCTTGCCAAAAATATTCCGGAAAATTTAAATTCTTCAGATTAAAGGGTGCCCCACATCAAATTGCGCCAGAGAGAAAAAGCTGTAGAAAATTACCTGGTTCACCGACCCTTTTCAAGCTTTCAGACAATAAAATATAACCCATTAGTAAACTTTTGGCATATTTATCTTTAGGCTTGGTTGATAATTTTCGGTGAATTAATGAAACTGATGCTTATATCGCGTAACGTTTCAGCCTACTACTCTTGAGCCATCATCTGACGCATTTTACATTTGCTATTTACGCCACATTTACATAGTATTTTTCAGCTATCACCAGTAGGTCGGTTTTCGTTCCTTCCAGCTGGTTTGTTGTAACTACTCTGAGAATTTTGGCATATTTATTACATTTTACTTCAATACCCTATGTTTGCACCTTACGCTCAACTCCACTCATAAAGTTCTGTACAACATCTGGCTGCAGCTTGTTTTATACGGAGACCCACTTTTTCTTCATGTCTAGCTTTGACCTCCTTAAGGCCTAAACAGAATGCTGCGTCAACACATCCGTCAGCTTTAATTTGACAGTAAACCCATGGGAAAACTGTCAGAATAACGCTGACGGACGGGTTGATGCGGCATTCTGTTTGACCCGTTAGGATGCTTCCGTAGTGCCTGCTTTATAATAGCCTAATATTTTTCGATGGGTCTTAGTTCCGGTGCGTTGGAGAGGTTCATGTCCTTAAGTACGAAAGTGACCGCATTGGCTTCATACCACTCCATTAAGGCGGTCCCTATTAGCGTTCTCATTAGGAGCATGACTCGTTGATAAATAACGAAAACGTAAGGGGTCGAAGATAACTCCCCTGGGAAACACTGGAAACATTCGTAAAGCAAGAAGCTCCAATAATAGTGCTGAGCGCTCGAATTGTCAGGTGAATTCTAAACCAGATGAACAATGATCTGTAGAATCCATGTTTTTCTAGTTTTCTTACAGAGTTTCGTGATCCAATCGATAAAAAAGCCGTGGGCTTATATGTTTTTCTTAAGACTTGACCCTTCTTTATCGATAGCATTTATCACATGCGGCTATTAGAGTGCAGCACACTGACGGGGCTAGTGCAACAATCCTACTGACGCTATCTTGCAGCACCGCATAGCCGAAATTCGCACTTACGACGACTAGCTTGTTAGATCAGTATCGTATCTCGAAACCAACTAAGCGGTAAATCGATCTAATGTTGCCTTGAAATCAGTGCAGATAGCAATCAACTTGTCAAGGAAGTAATGAGAATTGACTTATGTCAAATGTGAGGTTTCTCGGATAAACGATTCAATTCTTAGAGGAACAGAAAAGCAGCTCATTGATAATGATCTCATAAATTTTAGAGCAATAGCATAAGGAAGTGGTATCGCTATAAATGTAGATGCCTATCTTACCACCTTCCTGGATATTTTGTGAACAGGGAATTTAGGTGAGGAAACAAAATTCATAAGTTATACAAGTCTTTGCCAAGTTTCTACAAACAAAACAAAACAAGGTTGTTCCGATACTTTGTGTAGTTTCTGGTAAAAAGGTACATAAAGTTTGAAAATCGTGGTTTTCCAGGAGTGGCGTTTTATTCCGTTGAGGTTGTTGCACGCCGCACTGGAATGCTTATGTGTTCGATCGTTTTTCGGCCACTTCCCGTAGTCATATCATTACAAAATTAATATTAACATAAGCGGAAAAGACAGCAGAATCAGAATCTGAAATAAAAAATTTATGACAAAAAAATTTAGTCGTTTATGTCCCTATAACCTTCCTAGTGCATTGGGGTCGTTTTCGACCCATCGGCATACTTACAAAGCTTGATACTCAGTAACGGAACGAGCTAGAGACTTGAAATTTTCTAACTTTTCTTAACTGTAGAAAACTAGCATTGCGGGGAATTTCAGCTTTAAGCGACACACTATGGGGCAGAACCCGAAAAAGCTCGGACAAAACCTCAAAATTTTTATTTGAGATATTCTATCAAACTTAATATTCTACGTATAGTAGACACATAATCTATAAGAAATACACATAAATTGTTTTAATAAGTAGTTTTTCAATAGGCATTAAAGAAGGTGAAACACAGTGTAAAAAAATTTTGGAAAATGAAAAAATAAATATCATTTAATATTTTAGTATCTGGCTACCACGCTGCTTAAAATTCTATACTTTTAAAGGACAATTCACGTTAAAGGGATAATAAACTAATAGTTTAGGTGATATTAAGACAGATTTTTTACTAGTAGGCTTTGTTCTGACGAAGTGTTTTAGAACAAAAAATTTGTCATTTTTGTCAATTTTCAATAGTGTGTAGAAAAAGATTTCCACAGATTTCCGCTCTGACTTTACCATAAAATCAACATTCAGTGTGTTAACTAGTAATAAGAAAAAAATTAGCTGCTACTAGTTGCGATGTTCGGAGATATTCAAGTTTTCCGAATGCATGTTTTCCGGCATTTTAGCCTACAAATTAGTAAATGCGCGCCCCAGTGCGAAGTTCATTCCTGCTGTACGATAAATAGTCATGCTTGTGTATGTAAGACACAACATTACTATCGTTATGAGATACATTGGAGTCGATAAGGGGAATTCAGGACATTATAAAGGCGACCACTTAACAACTTTTTTCTCAATTAGCTCTGTTTCAAGTCAAATTGGCAGTAGAATATGTTCGGTTGGACTTTCAGCTCGACTGAACTAGCCTCCATTTTGTTTATTTAGAGTCGAACATGTTATTACGTGTTTGCAGGATAAATAGATTGCTATACTCTGTCAGTTACTCGTTATTTTTTGTGCCTTCTGCCAGGATTTGGCTGAGGCCAATGACAGCCTATCTCGCGACTCGTATCCTTTTGCTGCGTATAGCCAAACTAATGAATTAAAAAATTTGCTTGAATGCGTTAAAGCAGATAGTAGGGTAAGTTAACCTATGTAGTAAACCCTCTACCTGTAATGGACCCTCGGATAAAATTTCGGTAGTTCTTAGATTATACTTCTTATTTCTGAGGATATATGACATGAAACAGAACGTACTAAACATAACACACATTTGAGTTTATGAAATTTTAGCTGCATTTCATTATTAATGCTTTAAAATTGACGTTTTCAACAAGTGGATATAATGGACCCTTTATATACAATGCAAAAAATGTCGCCATTACCGGACTCTCTCCATGCAAAATACACTAAAGTTCCTATAATGGACCCGGTCGTTATTTTATTGTAAACCACAAGGGTCCATGAAAAGGAAAATGGACATTTCAATCTGTTTTAAAAATATGTAAAATATAGAGATTTGCAGCAGAAATTTATATATTTAGGCTTATTCGAAAGCTACTAATATTGTAAGTGCCATTGGTTGGGTGTTTAGCGTTACGAGTTAACGCATAACAGTCACACTCACAGCATGCCTTGATCCTTGCATTGCCGGTGAGCCGGTGACTGCCGGTGGAGTATTTTCACGACCACGCGTGGTTGCTGTTTTGATAATTCACGTGCACGTTTAATTCAACTGTTTCAAATGTCTGTACTGAACTATTTGAAATTTGACGAGAGTAAGGATAACTCTGAAGATAAACCTCCAGTTCCTAGCATTTTCTGCTTTTATTTGTAATTTGTTATCGTGGGGTCGCATAAGAGGTTTTGTTCAACTCAGAAACTGGTCGCTTTTCTGTGTCAGGAACACTCTCAGAACGTGTCCGAGTGTGACCAATGTGATCCTGGGCATATTATATGACGACAAATGAACTATTCTGAGCTAGTTTTGCACTTTCGCGTACGACATGTCACATGTTGTATTTTAGTTCTATTCAGAAACTGATCCCTGTAGGGGTATCCGGAGCATTTCCGGATATGTGGTTAGATATGGTCAATGACGTCTTGAACACTTTATACAACTACCAATGGTCTAGTTTTGCAAATTCGAGTACTTAGAGGTGTCGTATAATGGAATTATTGTGATTCAAGGTGATTCAAGTTCCATATATTCCGGAACTTGTTCCGACTATAGCTTCGGAACCGTGCATCCGCTCCAAATTGTCTTCAATAGTGTTCTTGTAGGCCATAAAATCTTTCGTTTGGTAGTTGTTGCAGTCAAATCGGTTCAGGAATTTCCAAAATCAAATGCTTATTCATATATTTTCACTACTGTGATTGTTATGCGTTTATTTGTAATATGGTACTGACATAGTTTAATATTTATTTCAACATTTTGGGAACAAACATAGCTTTTTTGTTTGAAATATTGAAAGAATAGGTAATTTAAAGATGATTCCCAGGCTTATCTCAAAAATGGTGAAAAGTCATATGGGACTGTTATGCGTTTATGGGCAGTACTCTTGATATACAGATTGTGATAATTTGTATAGGAGGTCGTCGGACTACCAATTTCGCCTACATACTTAAAAAAATGTGTTTGAGTATTTAAAATATTTATAACTTGATTCCCGTAAGTCCTACAATTTTGGTATGTTCAGTAACTTTACAGGACAAACAACTTTTCTGAAGACAAAATATTTCTAAAGTCATTATTTAAAAAGTGATATCTCAACGCCATCTATAGGAATAAAAATACAACTACTTAAAATTTACAGAAAGATGCGAAATTCTATAACAAACAATGTTGCTGAAGACACTAAAGCTCTACGAAGCATATGAAAGAAGTTATGAGGTTTTGTCCGAGCGTCGGGTCAATCTGCCCCACTGTGCGACATCTAGAAGAGCCACAGCAAAAAAAGTTACATATTGTGCATTGGGGTCGAAAACGACTCAAGTTTTGAAATTGCTCTCATTCATCCATTTTCAATCCGAATTTCGTTTTCTTTACCTCGTTTGAAAGGTATGGCCAAAACCTAGCACTCAAGGTATATTAGGGAATATTTGATGACTAATGGCCACTTCTGCGTCGGTTCCGGAACACCCACTACCAGGTCACGGGGGACATTTTTATACTTTGAGGTAATTCATTTTCCGGCACATCAAATCACATTGGCTTGATAAAATACGACTAGTGGAAGTACAATGGGAACATTTTGAACCCGAATGGCCACTTCACCATCGGTTTCGGAACATCCGGTACCCGGTTTTTGGCGACATTTTTGTATTTTAGGATAATTTATAAAGCGACATATCAAATCACATCGGCTTAATAAATAAGGCTGATGGAAGAAAAACAGTGTCATTTAGAAGCCAAATGGCAACTTTACCCTCGGTTCTGGAACATCCGGTGCCAGTTTCGGGGGACATTTTCGGATTTTAAGATAATTCACCATGCGGCACCTCAAATCACATCGCGTTGATAAAATAACAATAATGGAAGTACAATAGGGCGTCAGTCGCATATATTCCGGTACCCGATATTTATAATGAACCGTAAAACGGGGTAACTCGGGGCTGATGAATTATCCTGCAATCCAAAAATGTCCCCAAAAACCGGGCACCGCATAGTCCGGAACCGATGGTAAAATGGTAATTTTGGCTCCAAAATTTTTCCATTGTACTTCCATTAGTGTTACTTTATCAAGCCAATGTGGTTTGATGTGCCGTATGATGAATTATCCTATCCAAAAATGTTCTCATAAACCGTGCACCCGATGTTTCGGAACCGATGATGAAATGGCCATTTGACTTCAAATTGTCCTCAAACCTCTTGTATCTGTCTTATTTGATCAAGGCGTTGTTTTTTGATGTACCGCACGATGAATTATTTCAAAATCCAAAAATGTCCCACGGAACCAGATACCGGATGTTCCGGAACCGATGGTAAAGTGGCCATTTGGCTCCTGAATGACCTTATTTTACTTCCATCAGTCTTATTTAGTCAAGCCGATGTGATTTGATGTGTCGCAAGATGAGTTAATATCTTAAAATACAAAAATGGCCCCAAAAACCGGGAGTGGATGTGCCGGGACCAAAGCTGATGTGGCCATTTGCCTTCAAAATATCTTTATTATACTTTCAATAGTCTTATGTTATCAAGCTGACGTAATTTGACGTGTGGCAAGATAAATCATCGTAAAATTTAAAATTGTCCTCAAAAACCGGGGACCGGATTTTCCGGAACCAATGGGAAAATGGCCGTTTGGCTCCAAAATGTCCCCATTGTACTTCCTTCTTCTTTTTCTTCTTCTTCTTCTTCTTCGTCTTCTTCAGCAGCCTAAGGCTGGGGTGGCTCGTGCTGTACCAAGAGCTCGTCTCCATTCAACTCGGTGTTGGGCCACTCGTCGCCAATTTCCTAGTCGTTTCAGAAGTCGCAAATCACTTTCGATTTGGTCGAGCCATCGTGCACGTTGGGTCCCCCTGTTCCTGGTGCCGGTGGGGTTGTTGAAGAGAACTATTTTCGTCGTACTGTCGTCCGGCATCCTTACGACGTGTCCGGCCCACCGTAGCCTGCTAACTTTCGCTAGCTGTACGACGGGAGTCTCCTCTAGCAGTGCCTGTAGCTCGTGATTCATACGCCTCCGCCGCTCTCCGCTTTCAGTTTGTACTCCGTGAGCAGCGTCACGGCTTCAAGTCCATAAAGAACTACTGGTCTAATAAGAGTTTTGTACATTGATAGCTTCGTGCGGCGGCGTACGCTTCCTGATCGCAGCGTTTTACGAAGGGCAAAGTAGGCCCGATTTCCCGCTTGGATGTGCCGCGGGATCTCCTTACTAGTGTTGTTGTCCGCGGCCACCAGCGAGCCCAAATACACGAACTCCTCTACCACTTCTAGTTCGTCGCCGTCAACAGTTACCGTCCGTGGGAGGCGCGGGTTTGTTTCCTTTTAACCTCTTCCTTTCATGTATTTGGTCTTCGACGCATTTATTTTTAGCCCAATTCTTCTAGACTCCGCTTTCAGTCTGGCGTAGATTGCCTCCGCCAGCGCAAAGTTCCTGGCTATGATATCGAAGTCATCTACAAAGCCTAGAAGTTGGCTACCTTTGGTAAAAATCGTGCCTCTCGTTTCGATGCCCGCTCGTCGGATCACCCCCTCAAGAGCGATGTTGAATAGTATGCAGGATAAACCGTCACCTTGTCTCAACCCTCGCCGCGTCTCGAAGGAACTCGATAGTGTCCCAGAGATGCGTACGAAACACATCACTCGATCCAATGCAGCTCTGATCAGTCCCGTCAGTTTGTCCGGAAAACCGTGGTCGTGCATTATCTGCCATAGCTTGTCTCGATCGACTGTATCATATGCTGCTTTGAAATCAATAAAGATGTGATGCGTGGGCACGTTTTACTCCCGACATTTCTGCAAGATCTGTCGAATAGTAAAAATTTGGTCCGTAGTTGCGCGAGCCCCCATGAAACCCGCCTGATAATTCCCTACGAAACCTTGTGCTATCGGTGACAACCAGCGAAACAGGATCTGGTAGAATACCTTGTAGGTGGCGCGATAGTTGCAGCAGTCTAGTCGATCACCCTTTTTGTAGATGGGACAAACCACTCCTTCCATCCATTCCTCCGGTAGCTTTTCCTCCTCCCAAATCCTTGAAATAACCCAGTGTAGAGCCTTTGCAAGCGTTTCCCCGCCATGTTTATAAAGCTCTGCCGGTAGGCGGTCCTTCCCAGCGGCTTTATTGGTCTTCAGCAGCCTGATTTCTCGTTTGACTTCTTGGAGATCAGGTGCTAGGACATCACTATCTTCCATGGGCGCTCCTAGGTTAATTTCCGTTCCGCCTCCTTCTGCGACTTCGCCATTGAGGTGTTCATCGAAGAACTGCTTCCACCTGTCGACCATCTCGCGCTCGTTTGTAATTAGATTCCCTCCCTCGTCCCTATACAGGTTTCGGTGTGTAGCCTTTCCGAGTTTGGTTCACCTTCTCATAAAACTTGCGCGTGTCATTAGCTCGGAATAGTTGCTCTAATTCTTCACGATCTCTGTCCTCCTTTTGGCGCTTTTTTCTCCTCAGGATCGTGGTCAACTGGTTCCTAGCTCGTCGGTATTTGGCCAGGTTCTTTCTAGTGGCAATGCTTAGATAATTTTTCCAAACAGTTTTTACCCCTCCACCGCTTGTTGGCATTCCCCATCAAACCAATCATTTTGTGTACTGCGATGTTCAATACCTAGTGCCGCGGTAGCGACCTCTCCGATGGCCGAGCGTATTCTGCCCCAGCCGTCTTCGAGGTTTGAAGCACCTAATTTCTCGGAAGAAGGCAGTGCCTCATTCAGTACTCGCGCGTAGTTCTCGGCAGCTTGTGGGTTATCTAGCTGCCTGATGTTCAGCCGAGAAGGACGGCTTTGACGTGTCCGGTATACGGTGGACAGCTTTGAGCGCACATCTACTGCTACTAGGGTAGATGCTCCAGTAGTTGTGGTAGCACCAGTAGTGGTGGAAACTCGAAATATATCATAATTTTGGCAGATTTCGAGATAATTTAAGTTTTCTATTGTTAAATATATATTTGTTAACAGTTTTATCTAAGATACACAGTTAAAATTCAAGATGATGGTGCAAAAATTGCAAATTTCTTATCAGCGGACCAATCAAGTGGAATTGCTTAAGAAATTCGTAACAATCCGTTGCATTTTAACAAGCCTACGCTGTTATCCACCTGCTCCCATGCTCACTGCAAGCGTTGCCAAGGCGGTAAACAACATTCCACTATTATAGGCAAATTTTCCACTATTATAGGAACATTACCACTACTTTGGGAGTACATACTAATGTCAGGAAAAGCAATATTTTAGATATATCAACCAGCAGAATCGTATAATTTTGGTAGGTATTTAAAGTCAACATTATGGTGCACCATATTATCATTTAGTTCAATTGGAAACTGATAAATTGGGCGTTCAAATTGTCTTTACACACTATCCACCGACATAATCCCTCCATTACTGGAGCATCTACCCTAGGTAATTGTCAGAATCAATATCCGCAACCAGACGGGAGTGTACGTTCGTGATGTTAGAGAAAAACCGGCCCTCTATGAGAACGTGGTCAATTTATTCATTGTACGTTGGTCAGGTGATCTCCAGGTGGCTTTGTGGATATCCTTGCGCGGGAAAAAGGTGCTTCGGATCACCAGGCCTCGGGAAGCTGTGAAGTTTATACATCGTTAGTCGTTATCGTTTGTGTAGGTGTGCAGGCTATGGGGTCCTACCACCGGTCTATACCGGTTTATCCTCAATACACACATTTTCTCGTTGATTGCCTTCTAATCTATCACGCGATCCTGCATTCCGCCCAACACTACAAAGCCCGTTCCCAGTTCGTTGGTAGCGCCACCGCTCTGGTAAAACTGGACCTTTCCGCCACGGATCTTCCATACCTTCTCTCCTTTGCGACAGATTTCCTGCAGAGCTACGATGCCGAGTTTGTGGGGTTCAAGCTGTTCAATCAATACCCGCTCGCAAACTGCGAAATTTAGCGATCTGCAGTTTCAAGTACTGAGTCTCCATTCGTCGTCCTTCTTCCGTCGCCTAGGTCGATGCCGAATATTCCGCTCCGAATTCGCTTGAATTTTGTTACTTGTAATTTAATTTAGGTGTGTAACCGTATTGGGGCAACACTACTGAGTCTCGCGATGGGGCTGCCATCTTATAGTACCGAGACTCACTATACCTCCTTCCCGGTTAGTATACGACCTTAGTTTCCACCGAGGTTGGTTACTCGATCTCCGCTAAGGTTGCTCGTATTCCGGCTGGTACCACGAGGAGGTCGGGATCGGAGTTGCTAGATAAGACGCTAACGACCACCATTGTACTTCCATTAATCTTATTTTATCAAGCCAATGTGATTTGATGTGCCGCAAAATGAACTATCTCGAAATATAAAAATGTCCTTGGGACCTGATAGTGGGTGTTCCGGAACCGACGCAGAAGTGGCCATTAGTCAACAAATTTTCCCTAACATACCTTGGGTGTCAGTTTTTGGCCATAGCTTTCAAACGAGGGGGGCTCCGTAGCCGCAAGGTTACCGAGTCTGCTTTGACAAGCGAGTGGTCGTGGGTTCGAATCTTAGTAGAATCAAGCCATTCGACGTCAAGTGACTTTAGCATGGGTTTATTCTCAGGCCCCTCCATTTACCCTTCCTTCGTACTGAATTCTATATTTACCCTCTGAAGCCTCTTGACAGTGCAAATATCCCTCCTATAGTTAACTGTACTGGTCAGAGGTACGAACGAGTCCTCGCCAGGGACGGCTATAAAATGGGATAGTGCTGGCAGCGAGGAATAAGTGGGTAAAGTAGATCAAGCTTTGAAGGAAGGGTAAACCCCAATACACGCAAGCACGCATACAATTTAAAATAAGCATATCGCTCACTCAATAGCGATTCTAGCAAAAAGAAATGCAGTGCAGGTCATACAGCAAACACCCGAGCGATATTACAATAGATCAACTATACTGGTCGCAGTAATGAGTCCACACATGGAAAAAAAAAGCGAGGTAAAGAAAACGAAATTCGGATTGAAAATGGATGAATGAGAGCAATTGCAAAACTTGAGTCGTTTTCGACTCCAATGCATAATATGTAATGTTTTTCTAATGCATTAGGAGGGTTAACCCATTTCGAATTGCACACGTCACAATGATATAGTAGTCACTTGCAACCGAACAGTTTATTCGTAGTCCTCGCACGTTTTGGTAGTATGAACGCATGGGGTGATTATTTTCCCAATACTACGAAAAAGGAGAAAAAAACTCGAATCTTTTCGTTTGTCATCAGCAAAACATAGGTAAGTACAAGATTATTACTTGGCGTGTTGGGTTCCGGAACACCTGTTCCCCACAACCACGTGGGCCAGAATAACTGTTATACACAGGCGGTAACAGCTCGACTGCGGCGTACAGGTTGACGGTTTCCAAAGTGCTAAACGTTGTTGCTTCGCAGCATCAACTTTAGCGACGAAAGGCCGCCAGTCCTGCATTCGACTTGGCACCAATAAGAAGCGACTTGCACATTCTTCACTGCCACGTCTTTTCGCATGGTGAGAACGTTGTGATGTTGGAGCCAAAATGTCAAAAAATCAGAACACAATTTTCATATTGTCCATTCAAAACTAATTTCACATATGGCTCTGATGGTCTAAAAACGAAGGCCGTCTATAGACGGCCTTACCCGTTAGAGAAGTAACGTTCTCACTATAATAGCAACACAAGAAAGTAAACAATAGCAGTAACCAAAGTGCAATTGATCGAATCAATCAGATTCAGCTTTTAGGTGGTTTTGCTGTGAATCTCTCCAGTTTACACGGGCTCAGAGTAGGTTATTAATCAAATTAGATCACAACACAGACAGATTTGTGTACGATAACCGATAACACAGTAAAATCACAAAATCAAGATTCGATGAATAAACAGTACAACCGTACGTGCATAAAAGTGTACTATAAACACTTTTACCACAAGATCATCAAACATCATTTATTTTGTAAGCCAGACGATACGATAGTTGTTGATATGTAAATTCATTGCATCAAAGGTCATTGCACTAAAGCAATTGAAAAATGTATGAATTTAGTAAAAAACACAATTTCTGCAACCGAGATTAAGAACAATGAAATGAAATCTTTCTCAGTACTTTTACATGTCAAGTCTATGAGACCCTCTTTAAATTGTGAGTAAGGATTGCCTCGTTCCCAGCCCAGAGTTTTTTTTTCTGATAACACACCATGTGCGTACAGTTTTTTTCTAGCTATCATGACAATAGCCTTTTTCTGAAAGTCAGAAAGTAGCTAACCCCCATAGTTTTTCTTTCCTGATAGTAATTAATTTCTAGCTGAATGCACGTCGATTTTTGCTTGTTGATACAGTTATGTGTATGATACCCTGACTTATCATAAAGAAAAACGGCGGTATCCAACTTTCACAATATTTTATTTCTTCGTTAATTTAAACTTGTTCTATGCATGAGATTTTCAATGTAGCAAAAAATAACACATGCAAAAACTACCTACTCAAATGAATAGACAGCCTTTGCATTTACCGCTAACTGTTTCTAGTTGTAAGGCAAGAGAAACGTATTTCTTGATATAGGTATCACTCTGCCAGGTATATTGTAGTAAAATTGAATGAAATACTTCTGTACAAATTTTACTGTGAGGCTCGAAAATTTCATTTCATACCTTTCAAACCAGATGAACTAGAATTAATCTTCGATCTTTAAAAGTTGTTTACGGTTCCAATCAGATAAATTAATCGGCACGTGGAAATCGATTATCGTTTGATTTTTCTAAATCTTGATAAAATCGTTAGTGATCTAGAGTCAAGAACCACCTAAAATATCTTGGAAAAATCGCGCAGCGTAGTCGAATAAATAAAGTGTATAGTAAAAGTGTATAGTAAAAGTGCATAGACCATCTAACAGAAACAGCTTTTGTAATTGACATTGAATTGGCTATTATAAATCACACACAAGAAAACATAATCGCGGTCTACCATGGCGGCTATAATTATCTGTCATTTCCCATTATGGTGGTAAACCTCAGTGACAAAATTTACCCCATTAGAGGCACAGTCATTTTCCTAACCATTCGCATACTGGAAAAAAGCGCTTGGTTCCGGTTCCCAGTGAAACCAAGCCCCAAATCACAGCGACACTCAAAATAATTCGTTGCTTACATGATATTCACTTTTACTTCCATAAGACACGATTTCCTCTGAAATGGCCATCGTGTACCACAGAGCAGACTTTCCGAGCCGAAAACCCAACAACCTGCTCGTTAATCCGGTGGCTTCCAGCTTACATTCACTTTTCGAGCTTTTTTTCTCTCAAGTGGACATAGAAATGGGAGGCTTTTCCTTTTGTTCCTGTTGGCGAGGGTGCTGATCGTTAACTACATACTGCCGCGCCGCGCCAACGGCAATTCGAGTAGCATAGTAGAAAAAGTTGTAGCGGCAAGCGCGGACTCATCGAAATCGAAAGTTCAATGACACGTCCGCCGACGGCGCGTCTTGAGAAAATCCATTGCTCCTCCATCGGAGAGGACGCGGAGGAATTTTGAGGCGCACGTATTATAGTATCAGCTGGCCCGTTGTTTACAAGCAAGTGCAATTTAAGATAATTCACGAGTCGATTGAAAATGGCTTTCGGTGCAGAAGAGCGTGGACTTGAAACTAATTTGGATTTATCTGCTCTATACCATCGTTGGGTTCGGAGCTTAGCGCAAAAGTAAAGTGCGTGAAAACAATGCTGAATGGTTCTCATCAGACGGTTTTGGTGTGTTGCATTAGCTTTTTTATGCAGGCTGAAACTAAGAGACGAATTGGGAAGATGGTTTTCGAATTCGTTCGGTCAATGGGTATGAATTGGCGCCGGTGAACTTTTAAGTGTCATCTAGAGACAGCTATTGACGTGAAAGTTACTTTCGGTTTCTTTCGCCAAATATCGTTATTCTGCCGTAAAGTTACATTTTACTTTCTCACCATTATCGCTGAGAAGGTGTATTAGGAAAAAACTGTTTAATAAATCGACATTCGTAATCAAAAATCTGATTTAATTCACCTGTTGGTGAAAGAAATCACTTTGCAAATCTCCACCCAGTAAACCATTTGGTTTATATATCTCGATTGCAACTGAGGTATACGAAATCATATCTGAACGAAAAAGTTATATTTCACGCCATATAAGAACATATATGTACCAAAGTGGAGACGATATATGTGCGAAAATGTTGACAACTATTTGTAATTCTATTTTGCGTAGTTTTTATAACACGCAACTAAATACTCCTGAATATATGATTAAGATATAATCAAATATTGCAATTGTCTATACTGCTTTATAATTCATAGTCATGAATTATATATGAAGACACGCACGACTGCAAAACAACTTATTGTTCACTTCGATTTGACATACTCTAATCATTATACAATTCCAATGTGAAATTGACATGAAAACGATTTAATGTGAACTTTCTATTACGATTTTGTGTTATCTGGGCACCGAGACCATCTCATGAAAAAAAGACTTTTTTGTACTTTTAAACAACTCAACTTTTTCAATCGAGAAATTGATTAGAACATTTACAATTTTATTTTCTGAATGTTTCTGAATTTTCAGGTTTTTCTGAATGGGTAGTTATCGTATATGGAGTATGGCTTTGAATAAGCCATATTTGCATTTGAAAAAGTTCGATTTTCGATTAAAATACTTGATAAAGAAAAAAGTGAGTCTAACAAAACTGGTCGCCAAAAATGCATTTTTGGTCTTACCGTGTACCCCCGCTGCGCAATGGGGATTTTTCCGAAAAAAAGTCCTTTATCTCTATATCTCAAAATACCATCGAGCTAGGATCATTCATTTGACGTTAAAAGAAAGATATTTTTATAAAATGTGTGACGCTTGTTTACGGCACGCATCTGTTTCTAGCAGTTGTTTTTTTCTCAAAAGGGCATTTTATCCTATTTTTCTCGACATGTTACATAAAGAAATGTGAAAAAAAGCACTCAAAACATTTTTTTAACATATAAGCATTAATTCAATTAGAAACTTCCTTCAGTTTATTTGAAAATTACTGTTGAGATCTATCAAACAAAATCGAGTTATTGAAAATTATACGATTAATTCAAAAGTTTTTGAAACTTTAGCATTTAAGCACCGTATATTAAACCGTTCAACTGCGTAAAATCAAAATATATCAATGGTTCCAGTAGGGTCGATTGTACTGATTGTATCTGTGTATGTATGCATATATGCATGTATCCATGCATGGACCCATGAATGGAGAGTTAGAGCCACATCTTCGTCTGTCGACTCAATACGAGTCGGCGTGTTGAGGATAGACGAGGAACAGGACTTAACTTCTGCAAGCGCATCATTCGGGTCCTGTTGCTCCCCTATACTCACATGTCCGTCCCCTTCGTTTCTCCGTTTTCCGGCAGAAAGAGGCTGCTCGGTAAGAAATGGTCAACTGCATCAGTGAACGGCTTAATGCAGCAATGCCGTATTACTGTGGAGGGCGCGCTGGTACTCCAAGGGCTCCATTGCGGCTGAGTATTTATCCCAAGTAACAATTTGGGTTTTATTACACTCTTATGATGGAATTTAAGACCAAAATTGGTCTTGAAGACCACCATAAGTGTACAATAAAACTCACCTTGTTGCTTGGGATAGAACCTCCTCCACCAATCATCCTTCGCCACGGGTCGCGTCACAGCTTGGATTAGGGGTTTATCTATTCAGGTTTTTACGTAATAGCCATGGAAAATACCTATTAAAAACCATCCTCATTTTAGGGGCTTTGGACCCTTTGCTCTGGTTCTCTCAGTAGCTTTAGGTTCGTTCGAACATTCCTACACAGATCCGTCATTTGCACAGATCCGTCATTTGCAGGTCGAAAATCCTTGGACCTGGAAGTGTTATCAAAACTAAGTTACAATTTTGTGTAGCTAGCTATTCCATCATTGAGCTTGGCGTAGTCAACGAGACCCCTTCTGGGCTTTCGCCTATCGGTGACAAGTTCTTGAGACAACCTCACAGTCTGTTGACAGATACGGGCCACTGTCTGGCTTACGCTCTATAAGCGCTGTTCATCCAAGTTTTCTATTTAAATTCCACTTCTGAAAAGTCAGCCGTGAAGTAAATCCGTTAATAAATGATCCAACGCGACGGTACGTAATATCCGTGCCGTAAAATATATTAATATAGGGAAAGGACACGTCTTTACCAGGGACGTAAAATGTACTGGTTGGTGACCAAAATCTGAAGACATTTGACATTATTTCTTGCGGTAGATTTCTAGTACGCACGCACCGAGAAGAAATCTATACCTATAAAAAAGGATTTCCTGTGTTCCTTATAGAATCAAAAACTACTGAACCAATCGGCGTGAAAATTTGCATGTAGAGGTTTTTGGGGTCAGGAAAGGTTTTAGTGATGGTTAGAGACCCCTCCCCCCACTAAGAGGGGGGGCTCCCATACAAATGAAACACAAATTTCTGCATAACTCGAGAACTAATCAAGCAAATAGAACCAAATTTGGCATGTGGGTGTTTTCGGTGACAAGAATTTATTCTAGGGTAATTTGAGACCCCTCCCCTCTTTATAAGGGGAATTATAACTCCTCTCCCCTTTAAGAGGGGGGTTTCCATACAAATTTCCTCATAACTCGAGAACTAATCAAGCAAATGGAACCAAATTTGGCATGTGAAGGTTTTCGAGGGCAAGAAAATTTTCTATGTTGAATTAGGACCCCTCCTCACTTTAAGAGGGGGGGCTCCTGTACAAATGAAATACCAATTTCCTCATAACTCGAGAACTAATCAAGCAAATGGAACCAAATTTGGCATGTGTGTGTTTTTGGAGACAAAATTTTTTTCTATGATGAATTGGGACCCCTCCCCACTTTAAAAGGGGGGGGGGGGGCTCCTACACAAACGAAATACAAATTTCCTTATAACTCGAGAGCTAATCCAGCAAATGGAACCAAATTTGGCATGTAGGTGTTTTTGGAGGCAAGAATTTTTTCTACGATGAATAAGAACCTTTCCCCACTTTAGGAGGGGGGGCTCCTATACAAATGAAATACATATTTCCTCATAACTCGAGAAATAATCAAGCAAATAGAACCAAATTTGGCATGTGGGTGTTTTCGGTGACAAGAATTTATTCTATGGTAAGTTGAGACCCCTCCCTCTTTATAAGGGGAATTGTAACTCCTCTCCCCTTTAAGAGGGGGGGCTTCCATACAAATTTCCTCATAACTCGAGAACTAATCAAGCAAATGGAACCAAATTTGGCATGTGAAGGTTTTCGAGGGCAAGAAAATTTTCTACGGTGAATTAGGACCCCTCCCCACTCTAAGAGGGGGGGCTCCTGTACAAATGAAATACAAATTTCCTCCTAACTCGAGAACTAATCAAGGAAATAGAACAACATTTGGCATGTGGGTGTTTTTTTTTGGTGACAAGAATTTATTCTATGGTGAATTGAGACCCCTCCCCTCTTTATAAGAGGAATTATAACTCCTCTCCCCTTTAAGAGGGGAGGCTTCCATACAAATTTCCTCATAACTCGAGAACTAATCAAGCAAATGGAACCAAATTTGGCATGTGAAGGTTTTCGAGAGCAAGAAAATTTTCTATGGTGAATTAGGACCCCTCCCCACTTTAGGAGGGGGGGTCCTATACAAATGAAATACAAATTTCCTCATAACTCGAGAACTAATCCAGCAAATGGAACCAAATTTGGCGTGTAGGTGGTTTTGGAGGCAAGATTTTTTTCTGTGATGAATTAGGACCTCTTCCCACATTAGGAGGGGGGGCTCCAATACAAATGAATTACAAATTTCCCCATAACTCGAGAACTAATCAAGCAAATAGAACCAAATTCGGCATGTGGAGGTTTTTGGAGGCAAAAATATTTTCTACGGTGAACTAGGATCCTTCCACACTTCAAGAGGGGGGGCTTCTACACAAATGAAATACAAATTTCCTCATAATTCGAGAACTAATCAAGCAAATGGAACCATATTTGGCATGTGGGTGTTTTTGGAGGCAACCATTTTTCCCATGATGAATTAGGACTTCTTACCTTTTTAGAAGGGGGGGGGGGGGCTCCCATTCAAACGAAATACAAATTTGCTCATAACTTTAGAACTAATCAAGCAAATGGAACCAAATTTGGCATGTGAGAGTTTTAGATGGCAGAATTTTTTTTTCTGTGGTGTATTACGACCCCTTTCCCTTTTAAGAGGGTGGGCTCCCATACAAATGAAATACAAATTTCCTTATAATTTGAGTACTAATCTAGCAAATGGAACCAAATTTAGCATGTAGGAGATTTTTGAGTCTTGAATTTATTTTATGATAGTTAGAGACCTCTCACCCCTGTGGTAGGGGGATATGGACTCTCATACAAATAAAACAGAAATTTTTGCGAAACTCAAAAACTAATCCAACTCGAGAAATTCGAGACTCTTCCATAAAACATTAATCAATAACAAGACCACAAAAACTATCTATAGTAACACTAGATCATTCAGGACGAGCCGGTCGCGAGTGTTGCCGGTGACCCGCCGTCGGAGGCGCCGCCCACTGGGGGGCTTGCAAAACTCGAGATAGTGACAAAGATCATCCGAGATTCGCACACGACGAGACACGCTTCTACATTCTAGCACCATGCATGACAAAAGGTGTACAGTTGGATTTCGGATTTGGCAACAAATGCGTGTCGCCTATGTTACTAAAATCGAAACCATGCCAAAACCGAGATCCTTTTTTGATATGAAAAAATAGAATGTAAATGCGTTAGAAATTGACTAAACTTTATTAATCAAAGATTGCAACCATTTTATGTTTAAAAAGTCCGCCAAGAGCTATTCGTCCGGTGCAAATAAGTTTTCGTCAACCTGCGGTAAGACGTAGTCCTAAGGCAATAAAAATTTTATTGTTAGAAACATTGAAACATGTTGTGGACATCATTTTTTCGTCGTTTAAAGCATGTATGCGGGAGCAGACTGATATTTAAGCATATTTTTAGGCGAAATATTTTGTGTTGACAAAAACGGATACTTTTGTTGCCAAACTCGAGGCATGCCAAAATCGAGGCATGCCAAAATCGAACCATGCCGAATTCGAAATCCCACTGTAGTGGTTTTTGGTATTCTCGTTTTCTGCTTCATTCGTATGCCTACAGCTTTTATCCAAATAATGCGGATTCAAAGAAGAACGTTCCCAAAATTGCAAACGTACTCTACTGCATGTATTCTTACAAGATCTTTAATGTAGTGATCAACCAAAAAACTGTGCAAAAATTCAACAATTTTCATTACATAAATTTCAGGTGAGAAACACATCAATAATTACTCCTTATTCTCTATTGCTTGTCCATACTATTCCAGCTAGAACTGTAAGCAAAACGCGGCGAATGCTTGTCACTTCTATACTGTGACATTTTTTTCGACTGGTCACAGTGAAATAAGAATTTTTGCTTATTATCATGTACGTATTCCAGCTAGTTTCAACACATCAAGAGATAGGCTCTCTGGATAGAAAAACAATACGCAGCGACGGTATTGGCTGAGATTCTGACATGGCACTGCATACTGGCAAATGTATAGAAAAAATGTAACCGTTTCGGTCCCTGGTCTTTACTCACTTGACCCTTCTTTATTGACAGACTTCGCAGCCGGTTGTTAAAGTACAGGACAATAACGGAGCGAGTGCAATGATCCTTCTGACTCTATAGCAGCACTGCTCAGCCGAGATTCGAACATACCACGATTGACTTGTTAGACCAGCATCGTACCTCTAAGCTAACTGGACGGTTAGTAACACAGGCATTAGAGTATTTTATAAGGCAACCGTGACAGGACTCGAACCTGCAATCTTCGGTGAATCTCAGGTTAGGGGTGGCGTACAATAACGTCTGATCCGAAGCGATTGGCTCACTTATGAAATGTTGTGCCTCGCCAGCCAAGATGGCAGTCCTGAACCTGCGAGAGTAGGTACGACATTTAAGTATCATATCACATCTACAGCCGCACGACAAACCCGAGGAGGAGCTCTATAAACTTTTCGAAATGACATTTGGGAAGTGCTCAGGATCTCATCTTAATTAGTCCAAGTGCAATCCAAATTAATTCAAATCCAATCTAATCCGATCAAATTTGTCTACATCTGACCGAAATCATCCAAATTGAATCCACATAGATCCTAAGCTTCTCCGCATCAGTGCCATTTCGATTCAATTTAGTCCAAACCCAATCTAAATTAATACAAATACCATCCAAATTAGTCCAAATCCGACCAAAACCATCCAAATACAATCGAAATCAATCCAAATCCTATACAAATTAGTCCAAATCTGACCAAAATCATCCAATTCTAATAGAAATTAATCCAAAGCTACTGCAAGTCGGTCCAAGTTTGTTAATATCCAATTCATATTTATCCAAAACCAATCTAATCCGTTCAAATGAATTCGAATCCGACCAAATTAATTGAAATCCGTTCAAAATCATCCAAATTCAATCGAAATCAATCCAAATCAGTCCAAATCCAACCAAAATCATCCAAATTGAATCGAAATTATAAATTATTTCAAAGCTACTCCAGGTCAGTGCAAATCCGATCCAATTTAGTCCAAATCCAACACAAATGATGTGATCATGAAGTGATGGTGAAAAACTCCAGGGATATGCCGAAAAATTATGTTTATCAAAGAGACATTTTTTGAAATATATTTTTCCTGTTTGTCAATATCTAATATCTAATCTCAAATTCTAATGATAAAATTGTCATAATAGCATATTTTGTTGTTCCTGAGTCATGGTCCAATCATGCTCGAGTTTCCTGAATATTAACCAAATTTAAAAATTCATATTTCATTAACCAAACCGTACGCGGTACGTGCAAACAGTTTCTTATGAAAAAAGCAGAAAGTTTTCTTGACGGGATAGAAAATTTCATGCCGGGCTATCCTCTTCTTCTATCCCGTTTGTCTAGTTTTTTGTCACGTTTACCGCCGTACTCTTCTCCGTTTGTTTTGTCCAGGAGCAGCAAGGGCCGGATCCAACGGTAATTCAACAGTGAATATGCTAAGAAAATTTGCCTATTGCTCGTTCCGTTGCTCGTACCGCGTACTGTTTGGTTAATGAGACAAGAATTTTTAAATTTTGTTAACATTCTGGAAACTCGAGCATGCTTCGAACATGACTCAGGAACAACAAAATATGCTATTATGACAATTTTATCATTAGAATCAGGACATGACATAAAGATAATCATCGGGAATGCAAATGTACAGATCGGATGCAAAGTGTTCTTTCGCCGCGTTACTGGTAGAGAAAGCCTTCATTCTACCACACACGACAATGGCCTGAGATTAAGCAACTTCGCTGTAGCTAGAGGAATGGGAATCTCAGTACCTTGTTTTGGACGGAATATTGTAACAAACCTGCAAACAACCGAATGGAGAGGCTTGCTTACAAATCGAGTTGGCACTTCTTGGCAGTGATTGGTCGCAAACGTGCGAACCTTTCGGGGACCAAAGGTTGACTCGGAATTCTGTCCCGTATTAAGCAAGATTCGCGTCCGGCTGTGCAACGTATTCAGATCGGAAGCAACGAGAAAGATACGGCTGAACATTCGGTGATTATCAGCGGAAGGAGTTGATACAGAGTACTTGCGTACTTGCGGCAAGCTGTTGATTGGATCGGTGAACAAGTTGGAGAGAACTTGAGCGACCGACCAGTGGAAGCATATCCACGATGCGATCAGTACTACAGCGCGCGAAGTGTTCGGTAATATGTCTACACCAAGTTTTAGTGAGTGGTTCGACGCAGACTGCCAGCGAGCGATTGACGAGAAGAAACAAGCTAAAACTCACATATTGATTGCAACTGTAATGCGGCAGAGCAAGTAGAGATACCAAAAAGAGACTTCACCGGCACGGGAGTACTGGGATCGCGTTTTTGCAGAGGCTTTGAATTTAAATCATCAACGGAATTAGGAGCCGGACCGTGCCAACTCCTGTTGTATGTGTAACGACAAGGAGGGGAGTCCGATTAACAAAAGATCGAAGGTGGCCAGGAGCTGAATACAACATTTCCCTGTACTGTTGAACGGTGAATAAGATGAAGCTGTCAACAGAAACAGAATAACGATCGAGGGTCCCACCAAGTTTTGACGAGGTGAAAAAAGTAGTTGAAAAATGACATCCACGCGGAATTTTTAAAAGTCGTGTTTCGGGAGCGAACGGTTGTATTGTGCAATTCGTTAGGTTATACTAATATTATGGACTGTAGGCGAACAATTTACGAACCTATTGGAATATCTCACACACCATATTTACAAAATCGTCATCGACTTGAATGCAACAGTTATCGGGGCGTTACTCTCATCAATTTTGTGTACAAAATGCTCTCCCGCGCCCTGTTTTGTAGATTGAGGCTGCTGCAGGATAGCTTTGTTGGTGAATACTAGTGCAGTTTTCGAGGGGAACGCTCCACGATCCACGGAACAAATGTTCTCCTTGCGACAAATCCTCAGTAAATCCGGGGATTCAAGTTGTAGACTCTCCATTGGTTTGTAGACTATAAGGCGGCGTACGATTCAGTTAGAGCCGTGGTGGACTATGCTTATGCAAGATTTACTGACAGGATGTTATCCTTGGTGGCTCAAAATAAAGGTTCAGAATAGCGGGTAAGACATCGGACTTGTGGCTTTGTGGCTTCAGATGGTTTGAAGCAAGATTAAGTTTTTGAGATGCAATTTTTTAAGACATAAAGTTGCGAGAAAGCAATGGAGACTCATGGTATTTTGTTTTTATCTATAATAAATGAGATGTTTTTAGGAAAAATGTGTTTTTCCGGATTACCTTCATTAACTGATTAATTATACAATTCGATGTATATAAAGGCACTTATTCCACAACTGGGATTTGACCGTAGCGACTATGAAAACGTGAGTATGCTTTAAGTATCAGGTAGTATTATCACATTCCTGTAACAACTTTCCCTAGTTAAAGCGGATGTACTTGACAAGCTATTAATTTGAAGCAGCCGGAAAATAATAGTGTATTTTCAAACATCCTCTGAAAAGGAAACTTGTGGCAATAAATGGCAAAAGCAGGCAGCGTTGTCAGGCCATAAACCAAATACGCTGGTACAAGATAAAACTTCGGTTATTCGTTGTTAAACGAGTATCATTTTCTTGCGTGGGGTGATCAACAATCGTAGCGGTAAAATCGTTTGAAATATGTCTGTTAAACAAAATAAAAAATGTAGTCCACCCTCGGTGTCTAACCAAGTCAATGTTTAGCTTTCATCACGGTGATAGGAAACACCTATCTGTCTATTCGGAGGAATCACTTATCCACCTAATAGTGAATGCATTCGCTCCTCACAGAGCATCATATCGTTTCAATTATGTATATTTCTATTATAATAAATGTTACAAAGAAAGTCCAATCAACCTTGTAATAATGTTTAAATTAGTTCTAATGAAAATATATCATCGTAGACCGTTGTTTACAGATTAACTACTTCTAGAGAATATATTTTTTTGTTTTTTGGCAATGTACACCTACACTTACTTAGTTTTTGAATCTGAAACCGTTGGTTTAGTTGAAAGCATTCTACGAGTCTTAATTTAATGGTTCACTTTTGCCGTGAACCTGTAGTCTTTTCTCAACGTATAAGACGTAACACTGCACAATGAATCTTACGAAGATTGCAGTTTGTTTCTCTTCTTTCTTGGTTGCACAGGTTGTTTTCACTTCAACAGCGACAAGAGCCAGCAGTGTTAAGACTAACAACGAATTGTTTGGAAAAGTTTCGTATCCACCCGTCACTTAATTGTGTACCCAGCGACAGTTGCTAGTTGCCGCAAAAAACCCGGCAAGTTTTACTGCAAAGGTTGAGATTTTGCAAGACTTCCATGGGAACCCGTAGAGCCTTTCGATTTCAAACCGGTATCTAATTATTGTCTGATGTGTTATGTACCTACAATCTATCAGTTTAGTTCTCAGATGGATCCTCCCACCGGCATTAGCGCCGGTAACACGGTGCACTTTCTTCGCATTACGTTAGCATGTGTACCGACGAAATTAAGTTTTAATGATTTTGACTCTGCGTGGAAAACAACACTTAGTAGATGGGAATTACTTTATCTGCAGCAGCAGTGTGAAAATCGACTGCAATCTGCAATATAAATAAGTATCAAGTGTGAGTCCATTATCACCTGATTAAATTTATCATCCTCGTGTCATTAAAGAAGATGTAAAGCGCACGAATTAGACAACCAAATTGTTTCCACCATTAGGGTTCACATTGACGTAACCTTGAACTTTAATGCAGATGGGAATTTAACTTCGCCTTCGCACCGTCCTATAGGGTATAAGTAAAATGCAGCGCACTGGTTGCGCTTTCTGTTTTAACGACCGTCGAAAGATTTGTGGGTAAACTCGACACTTTCACTGGTATTGATCTGCTGCACGAACGTGAGCCATCCAACGCTAAGGAAACTGTATCGTATTTTACGACTTTTATCTTCCATTTATTTTTATGCAATTTTTATACCCACAGCGTATGATATTTATACATGGCAATAAACATGTATAACATCGAAACATACGGAATTCAAACCGGAGGAAGGAAAAACAAGTATGGAAAATGGCACTAAATTGCTCGTGTACCACAAGATGATAGTTGGAAATCGTTGTTCCCACTAACTTCAATTGTCGTGCGTGGTTTTTCATTTACAGTGATGCTTTCAATGGCTGACTAGTAATCTTGGTAACCAGTATTAATGGCTTAATATACTAATGGAAAAAATAAAGAAATCGTACCTCTTTAGTGTTTGCCAGTAGGTCTTGAGGTTCGATGCGGATCCTGTAAACCTGAACCAGTCGTTGCATGACACATCTTGGTTGAGAGCAAATGTTAGAGTCAATAACCCTTACTAACACACCGGAATTCCTGCTTTCAGAATCCAAAAGATTCATGTTTAATAGTAAATGCAATTCCTTTACCGAGTTTGAGGTATTCTGGGGATTCCAATTATGGATTCTCATACAAGAATTCTAGTTCTAAATATAAGCATGGCATTCTATACGAATCTGCCTCACGATTCCTATGCGAGGAACTCCAGAAACTCTGCAGGAATCTTTTATGTTCAGTAAGTTTTTCCTTATCTTTCAGTAAGTTATAATCGGGGTCGCTCGTACTGTATCAAGAACTCGTCTCTATGCCACTAGGTCATAGGCTACTCGTCACTAATTTCTCGCGCGTCTCGACATTGTAACAACTCCCAAGTGAGCTGCTACCCCGACAAACTTCAGCAGCACGAGACCCGGACTTCGTCGCAAAGTAGGCACGCTACTGGGCAAACTGGAGGGATTTCGCGATACAAAATTCTACACTGAAACGGCCAACTTCTTTCTAGTAAAGGGTTTTTATTGTAACGTGTAGTGTGTTGATGGGGTGGTTCACGGTACTTCACTACTCACTGCTTTCTTCTGCGGGTTGACGGTGGTGGTTATGTATGACCGGCGAGCGCTCGCTGATCTCCGCTGCAGCTATCGGGCGTCTCCAATGCCGGCTGGCAAAATGGCGTCCACGACGGAATGGCGGCGACGAATGGGTGACCTGAAAAGGCGTTCCAGGTAAGTTCTCCTTTCAGGCGCTTCCTTCGTTGACTGGGATCGGTTGGCGACGGACGAGACCGCCTTCTGCCAGACCGAGAAGGGAATCCTCCTTAGTAATTAGGGCTGAAGCCCTAGGGTTGATGTCCTCCTTGACGGTTATGACACGGAAGATCAGAGGACGAGACGCTGGTCCTTTACGGGTTAGGCGTGGGCAACCGTCAAGTTGCCTAGGCCGAAACGAGTGCAGAGTGTCTTCGGTTGCTCGCAAGCTTCCGGAACGCGAACGCCGATCGCTAAACAAAACGGTATTCAAAAGTATGCAGAAAAAGGTCCTATATAAAGGTGGAGATTTTTCCCTTTTAGTAGCTGTTCGGTTTTTCGATGGTTGCGTTGTATTTACCTGAATGCTCGGGTAGGGAATTTGCAAGAGCTCCGAAATTGGCACTTTGGCACAATTAAAAAATACCTTTTAAAATTTTATACTTCCACTGCACTCGTTCGCCTGATTCGAAATGGCCGTTGGCACATTCTTGAGAACGGCCCAAAGGTGCTATTCAATTGATTCGATGGTTTGTCGACCGCATTGTATTTTGTGCCGTTACCCATTAGCCCATCGGTGTTGTGGAGTGTGTTTGAACTGTGTTGAGCGTTTAGTACAGGATTCAAAATAGGTGGGCGTTTATCATAATCATGCATAACAAATTAAAAAAGTATTTAATCATACTGTAACGGTCGGTTACAACATTCACATATCAGCTTCGATCTGGTGTAGAATGTAGCACGTTGCACTCCTGTATTTCTAATGCAGAAGAGAACAGTTTTCGCTCGACCATTGTCCGGCATCCTCGCCATGTGGCAGGCCCATCATAGCCTCCCAATTTTCGCTAAATGTATGATGAGAAACTCTTCGTCTCTTCTTACCGGATTTGATGCGAAAACCATTTTTGTACTGCCAACATGTACTGCCCATCGTATCCGTCCAGCTTTAACCACTTTCTGAATACTTGGTTTGCCGTAGAGAAGCGCTAGCTCGTGGTTCATTCTTCGCCTCCATATACCGTTCTCTTGCACTCCGCCAAAGATGATTCTTAGCACCCGCCGTTCGAAAACTCCGAGTGCTCGTAGGTCCTCTTCTAGCAGTGTCCACGTTTCGTGCCCGTAGAGGACAACCGGTCTAATTAGCGTTTTGTACAATGTGCACTTTGTACGGGGACTTAAATTGTTCGACCGCAAGTGTTTGTGGAGTCCGTAGTAGGCCCGACTTCCGCTGATAATACGCCTTTTAATCTCACGGTTGGTATTGTTGTTCTCTGTTGCCAGTGAGCCAAGGCATACGAACTCATCGAATACCTCGAACTCATCCCCGTCGATTACCACGGTACTGTCCAAGCGGGCCTTGTCGCGCTCGATCCCGCCCGCCAGCATATACTTCGTTTTAGACGTATTTATCTTCAGTCCAATCTTCTCTGCTTCGCGTTTTAGTCTGGTGTACTGATCTTCCACTGCCTCAAATGTTCTGCCGACAGCATCCACGTCGTCACTAAAGCAGATAAATTGACTGGATTTATTGAAAATCGTGTCCCGCATTTAGATCGCCGCTCGGCTTATAACACCTTCAAGCGCAATGTTGAATAGCCGGCAGGAAAGACCATCTCCTTGTAGAAGTCCCCTGCGAGATTCGAATGGGTCCGACAATTCACTCGAAATTCTCACACAGCACTGGATCCCATCCGTCGTAGCCATGTAAGTCTAGTAAGCTTACCCGGGAAGCCGTTTTCGTCCAAAATTTTCCATAGCTCTTGTCAGTTTACGCTATCATATGCGGCTTTGAAATCGATGAACAGGTGATGCGTGGGGACTCGGAATTCGCGGCACTTCTGGAGGATCTGCCACAGGGTGAAGATTTGGTCCGTTGTAGACCGACCCTCCATGAAGGTAACTGGTCTGGTAACTTCCCACAAATCTATTGCCTATTGGCGATAGTCGATGAGAGATGACTTGGGACAGCACTTTGTAGGCGGCATACAGGATAGTGATTGCGCGGTAGTTCTCACAATCCAGCTTATCACCTTTCTTTTAGATAGGGCAGATAACCCCGTCTTTCCACTCCTCCGGTAGTCGTTCCGTGACCCCAATCTTGACAATCAGTTGATGCAGACAGCCGCCCAACTTGTCCGGACCCATTTTAATAAGTTCCGCTGCAATGCCATTCTTTACCGCTGCTTTGTTGTTCTTCAGCCGCTGGATGGCTTCTTTAACTTCCCTTATCGATGGGGGTGGCACATCTTCGTCGCTTGCTGCACCAATGTGGCGACTTCCTCCGTTATCATGGTCTTCCGCCTGCATGCCATTCAGGTGTTCATCGTAGTTCTGCTTCCACCTTTCGATCGCCGTACGGTCGTCAGTCAAGATACCTCCATCTTTATCTCTGCACATTTTGGCCCGCGGCACAAAGCCTTTGCGAGATTCGTTGAGTCTCTAATAGAACTTCCGTGTGTCCTGAAAGCGGTACAGCTGTCCGAGTTCTTCGCACTTCTTCTCCTCTTGGTGGCGCTTCTTCTCCCTGAAGAGTCGGGTTTGCTGCCTCCGCTTCTGTTTGTATCGCTCCACATTCTGACGGGTGGCTCTACGCAGCATTTGTACCCGCACTGCGTTCTTCTTATCCAATATCTGCTAGCATTCCTCGTCAAACCATTCGTTACGTCGATTTGGTGCCACACTGCCTAGGACGTTCTCCGCGACACTGTTAATGGCTGTTTTCACGGCATTCCAGCAGTCCTCAAGAGGGGCTGCATTCAGCTCACCCTCTTCCGGCAGCGCGGTTTCGAGAGATAACGCGTAGTTTTCGGTGACCTTCGGTGACCGTCGGTTGCTTCAGTCGCGCTAGATTATACCGGGGCGGGCGCCGGTATCGTATGTTGTTCACAACAGATAGTTTTTGACGTATCCTTACCATCACAAGGTAGTGATCCGAATCAATGTTAGCGCCCGGATAGGTTCTGACGTCGATAATGTCTGAAAAGTGCCGACCATCTATCAGAACGTGGTCGATTTGTGATTCTGTCTGGTTGGGTGATCTCTAGGTGTACCGATGGTAGAGGTCCTATTCCAAACCTTGCCGTAAGACGTAGTCCTACGTCAACAGAAATACGATTAAAATTAGAATTCGACATTTTTGCAGTACCAACAGTATACCATAAACTTAAATATCCGGTGTACTAACTATTGTTAATTTTAAATTTCTTACAGTTTTTTTTCGGGTTGGCCATGTCTTTTCGCCGGCTAACCTTTATTCTCAGATGGAGTCCGGCAGACTTCATTTACTTATTTAATTGGCCTAACGTCTTACTACAAGGCTTGTGCAGTATAATATCTCCATCTATTTCGGTTCATGGCAGCTAGTCTCCAGTTCCGCGAGCACCCAGTGCTCGCTAGATCTCGCTCCACCTGGTCTCGCCACGTCGCTCGCTGTGCCCCTCTTCGTCTTGTTCCTACCGGATTTGATGCGAAAACCATTTTTGCAGGATAGTTCCATTCGGAATACCACTCGAATCACAATAAATTGCGCTGCAAAATATATTTTATTTCCCCTACCTCATATTTTACCACTAAATTCATCACGAAGGTTCGGTTTGATAAATAGATCGCCAATGTGATGTCCTGCCGTTCGCAACCGACTGCGCCGCTTTCTCTCCGTGCCGTTATTTGCTATCTTCCAAGCGATGCAGAGGAAAAAAGAGATTGAAAATTCTATCTAAACATTGCTACGAAGGAAAATTTGGCCAAGTATTGACGAACGCGAAATGAGTTAGCCAGGATCTTGAGGAGAAAAAAAATGAGAAGGAGTCCAAAGATCGTGAAGCAATAGAATAACTGTTCCGGGATAATGAGACGGTCAAGTTTTATGAGAAGGTTAACCAATCTCGTAAAAGAGGCGCATCGAAGTCTAATATGTTTAGGTACAAGGGAGGAAGCCTTATCACAAATGAGCGCGAAGCCGTATGTACAAACGATAATAGCATCCAGGTTCTCGATCTTGAAGAGATGCGGCGAAAAATTAGACAGATGAAGATCAATACAGCCGATGGATAGGACCGACTTCCGGCAGAACTTTACGAATCTGGTAAGGAACCACTAGTAACGGCGCTTCAATGGATAATTTCAAGGATTTGGGAGGAGGAGAAAGTACTGGAGGAGTGAATGGAAGGTGTGGTTTGTTCTATGTACAAAAATGACGATAGCAGCGTTAATTACATCAGCGCGGCATTGCGCTGATTAACCCCACCTACAAGGGGATCTTGTTCCGTTGTCTATCCGCAATCGTGAGAGATTTTGTAGGGTAATATCAGGATGGATTTGTAAGGAGTCTTTTCGAAACGACCCAGTCCGCCCGCGCCCTTGAGATTAAAGCACATAATTCTAAGTGGATCAGTTAAAGCAAAAAGAAGTTAAAATTCCGTGTTCGCGCCGTTCCGACACTAGAGCGCTATGATAAATCTTGTTTTATTTAAAACAGTAAATACAGGCAGTAGAATTTGCTCAAAGCGCTCAGAAGTTTCAAAAATTTACTGGAAACACTAATATAAAGGAGCTTTCGGCGAAAAGCAGTAGCCCTAAGAATAACTACAGCTTCGAATATAAAAAATAATAGATTACAAAACTACAGCTAGGAAGAATCTGCGTAATATTAAAAAATGTATTTTGTCATGTTTACTGAAAATTATTTTGGAAATTTCCTCCCCTAGCTGAGGTTTTCCATAGTCCGTTTTTACGCTTTGAATTACGTACTAAGTATCCATTACTTATCAGTTACTAATCCTACACTTTAGAGATGCTCAGCAGATCACAAGGGGGAGGAGATGTAACGACCCTGCCCTCTATTTAGCCCAATTTAGTAACTAGCCTAGACCCGAAGATTTGAATCCGATTTGTTCATGGCTAGTTGATGCGATTCATGCCTTCTTTGTCAGCAAATAATACGACCAACGCACGGTGGCATGAAACATCTTTAAAATGCGCGGCCCAGTTCTACAAAGCTGGACGCAGATAATTAAATACACCTAAATTAAAATGGGGTTTTCGCGTCCCTCGCAGCGTGAAGGTAAAATAAACACACAAGCCTTTCCGTGTGGCTTGCGTGATACGGTTGCTTATTTTTGCTTAGTTTAGGGACTTGACATCTCTAGTTAAGCACGCGTAAACTAAGTGGAGTGAACCCAAGAGACGCTTTCCACTTAACCGGAATTATTCACAAATTTCTGCCAAGCACGACGCGCGAATCAATATGCGAGTGAACAAAACGTCAGCGGCAGCAAACGGAATAGAATTTAGCGATTGCCAAAATAAGAGAAAGCGATTCTCATGAGAAGAAATCGTCTAGGGACATAGAACAGGTGGGGAATCTTTTCTAATACAATGGGGTAGGTTAAAAACTACTGTTCTACGGAAGAATAAACGAGTTATAGTTGATCAGTCACCCCTTAAGGTTGACTATCTCAAAGATTCTACAACTATCATACAGTGAAATTTCAATACGTGACATTTAATTTGGCTACTTTCTCGTTAAGATTACCCTAAATAATATAATTGAAATCGCTGCTACAATCCAAAATTCCGTTGTTCAATAACGTAATAGATAACTGTAAGCGAATTCAGACACAATTTGTGTTAATCGAAAAAGATCGAGAAATATAGAAACTTGCTTAGTTTATCGGTACCTAACCGTGCCACTAGTTCCATGAAGAATTTTTCGCAAATGAAACTGCAGCCTTTCGAGCTACCATCACACAAAAACCATTATTGCAACACTGGACCAGATCGAATTGCATATACAGTTAACAATTTTTCCGCCCGTGTGTAGGGGCTCCGATAAAGCTCATCTCCCAAAACTAGAGCAAATCGAATTTATATAATACATATCTCACCCCAAATCCAAAAGCAAACCTGGAGCAGTTCCCCGAGTGGCTCTAGTGTCGATTTTAGCATCCAAATTCTTTGCTGCTGCCGAATGGTTGCTTCGCAGTGCACTTGATAACGATGTAAATATTGAATATGCTACTTTTCGAGTCAATATTGTTTCACCAACCGGCAGCTCGCTCGTGAAAAAGGCAGCCTACGACCGGCAAAGATCCACCGCCTGCCGGAGTCGGGATAGAAACAGGTAACCGCAATGCTGCCAAGAAAAGCCCAAACAATAGCAGTTGTGGAACTGTAAAACTTCCAAAAACAGAGAAATACAACCTACATTCCCGAACAGGAAAAGCTCCGGCGAAGGCCTGCGAGAGCTTCAACCGGGAAAAGAGGCCACGGCCGAGGAAGAGGGCAAGTGGGTGAACGCTCAAGATCCGCACTTCCGAGCGTGCGTCGAAATCGAATCAAAAGCAAACTCACAATTTCTCAATCATTTTCCATCATCGATCTAGACTGCTATTTTATTTTGTTTGTTTATTCGCGGTGGTGCTCTTTGGATGGATCCCGCGTGAAACTTTCTTGCAATTGGCGGTGGCTGGACGCAACAGTAGGGTGGCCGGGTAATTTCCACTTGCTTCGATGGTGGTATTTCATACTGAGCAGTGAAATGATGCGTTCAATTTCCTGCACCACAAACGAAATGGTTATTGGATGGTGCGGCCAACCTAAGCAGCGTCCGAACGAATTGGGGTGAATTAAAGCTGCCGTTGCTACACTGACTAATAACCATCGTGTGGGCAAAATCATATTATACCCACTATTAGGTGCATCATAGACCTCCAGTGCCGTTTGTCTGACAACATTTGAAAGCCGCGTTGCCGTTGATTACTTCTGGTTTACGATTTGCTTTGACTGTGAAATTTTGACCGTGCAAGGGAGGGGTGCGAAACAGGTGCATATTTATATTCTGAGCCCGATCCGGGCATACCGATGTGGGAGCGGCTAAGCTATTTTGAAGATTCCGCTTGTTGCTTCATTGTATCAAAACTCAGCTAATTGTGCCGACAAAGCAGCAAAAGTGGGCCACGTGCATGATCGTAGTGCGGCCATAAAGCAACAAATTAGGTATGTGGAAAAATGATAGTGCGAATATATTTGGTTTGCTCTGAATAACTTCCAAAGCAACAAATAAGCAGTTTAATTTACAAGGAAAGGTTTAGTAGCTGTTAAATCTCGATTCAGTAAAATTTGTTATACAAGAACTTGTTGTGAATTATTTTGTTGCAACAAATTTTTTTATAGAGATGCAACAAAACACTTTTAAGAAACAAATGAATGGATTATAAAAATTGGACCAAAATGTATTAAAAATGTGGAGAATGCACCGCCCGAGCCACAACTTCTGATACCTGATTTTTTTTCACTGATGCATCCTGAGCCATCATCTTATTATTTTTAGGGTTTGCTCACCGATCTTAATAGCTTTTGGTCCTTATTGAGGAGTTTCACCTCGTTGTCAAAATAGCATCGAATCCCATTCCATCGACCATCGACTGATGTACGTTTTTGTGTCTAAAATTTACATAATGAGAATGATATGCTACTCCCAAGCTCCATTCAATTGGTTCATTTTACAATATAACTGGTTTGGCCAATCAAGGAGTACAACTACGGGCAGTCTGCCTTGGGTACGAAAGTTGGTTTTGTACCACACCAGGACATCCTTTGAATAGTGGTATGAAGCTAGATCCGGCCGAAAGATCGACCCGACGATCTTCGTGTTGCTTTAACACAGGAAGCAGACGCTTCTGTGGACACTCCTTGAGGTAGATCTGCCCGTTTACAGCTCGGGTAGTCACGAACGACGCACTCCGTTACTCGCGCTGTTGTATTTTGTACAACGCCTGTGAACCGTTAACTTTATCTCGGTATATCTCGGGATTCCAGCAATAAAGAAAATTACTGTTTTCAGCAAAGTTGATCCACCGACCAAGATCTTTCAAACGCCGGAAACAGTTTCATAAGTGTTTCACCAAGTGGCATTAGTATTCGAGTGAATTCGGTTCGATTTTAGCATGCCTATAAATCGAAGTTTGCGCGAGTAACGAAAGGTTAAACGCTTTCATGACACGCTTGTGATCTTGATCACTAATTGAAAATCCTTTCTGACCGCAATTCTCCTCCCGTTCGATGCTCAGAGTTTCGTAGTACAGGGATACCTCGATATAAGACAATTAATATTTTCAAAAAGTTGTCTTATATCGAAACTGTCTTATATCGAAACATGATTTTTTCAAACAATTTTTGGAGTAGCAGTCGTCTATTTTACTCTGTGTTGTGTGTTTACGTGTTTTGAACTATTTATTATTGGTTGAGGTATTAGTTTTTTACAATTTATAGGGTTATTTTGAAAAATTTAACATCTCCATGGCGCCGATTTTTGAATGAAAACTTAGCTCTGTTATCGTTACCAACTATGTTAAAGGGATTTGTCTTATATCGAGGTAAAAATTGTCTTATATCGAATTGCCTCATATCGAGGTTGTTTTATAATGAGGTTGTCTTATATCGAGGTATCCCTGTAACATTTAATCACCATTGACTGCGCGATTCCGAGTTGTTTTCCGATGTCCCGATGAGAGAGTTGAGAAGTTGTGTTTGCGACGTTTCAATTCGTGACGTTGCTTTTCGGGTGAGTCATTTTTCCCATTTTCGAAAAACTGACAGCGATAAAAATATAGTGTAAACAATACTCAAGCAACAATGAGAGTTTTATTGTACTCTTATGCCGGTTTTCATGACCAATTTTGGTCTTAAATGCCATCATAAGAGTGTAATAAAACCCAAATGGTTACTTGGGTATAATCTAAACTACTTCTACCCAAGTTTTCAAGAGAAAATATCCAATGGGTAATTTTCTACTGCGTTTTTCCGTGATGCAATTTGATGTGGGACACCCTTTATCATGCGAAAACTATATGACATAACTTCATAGAAATATCAGAAAAAAATCCCTTCAACAGTGCAAATAAATTTTACTGTTGCTAGTACGAAAAGACTGATCATTAGAGTGTCCCAAAATAGCACTATGTCAGAAAACCCGGGGGCTCACCCCTCAAATGATAGATTAGGGTGTCACAACAAAACTTTTATATGACGTCAACATTGGTTGCCGCGATTTAGGGGTCGCACATTTGAGTTTTATGAAAAAATGGCATTTTTCAGGAGTTAATTCAGAAAAATATTTTTAGAAACGTTAAAGTAGTTGAAAAAAGGTACTTAACTATTTTTTTCACAATCATTGAGATCTGATACATTCATAAAAAAGTTATGGTGGCATGTCTGGGGTCATATTTGGTTACAAAAATTGATTGAATTTGGCAAAAATTTAAAATTTTCGAAATTTCATTTAAATAAACGTCAAAACAGGGTATCGAACAGTATCTCAAAGTAACGTACGTATACTGTATAGATGGGAAATTTTATGACGAACAACTTTGTCGAATAAAGTATGGACGTATCTTCAAATCTCGCTGAGGTATTCACGTTTTTCTGAAGGCGGGACCAAACATATTTTCGCAATTTTCAAATTTTAGTAGTTCCACGTGAAAAAGGTAAATGATAATACTTGAAGTATGTCTTCTAAACGTTACCTACGTGTTGGATAGGAAGAAATATGCACCTTCCACAGAATTTGGCACCATTTAGGCTCAAGAATCACTTTAAAAAAGGGCGTATTTATTTTAATAGGTACTATGTTTGAAAAATCGTATCTCCCGAAACTAGGGTTGCTCCAAAATGATGCCTAAGCGTGAGTTGTAGAAAATAAATTTTTTAACCTGAAAAAATAAACACTGAAAATTTTTTGACCCTTTTTGTACTATCAGTAGATAGTAGAATCAGCAAGGTGTATTCAGACAAATATTAATTCTAGTAATATTTATTCTAGTTGCTAACATGGTAATATAACGCGGATAACATTTGAAAACGGCACGTTTAAAATAAAAATATAAAATATATTAAACTTTTTTCTAATATCTTAAATACGGTTGCATTTAGAAGCGTGTTGTCAAGCACATATGAAATTGTTTTTCAAGTTCAAATTACATATATGTATAACGAGAAATATAAGAATAATAATGAGAAATATAATAATAATCTTAGATTACAAAATATTCATAAAAGTCGTTGTTCTACAAAATCCTTTGATAAATGTTGCACCATTTCAGAAAAAGTCTCAAAATGTATCCAATCACCACTATTTTTCCAAAAAAAATCGAGGTTACCATTTCCTGTATATTTTAATTTTACATTTTTTCCTGACTTTGGAGCATAGTGAATTTTTTTTTCAGTATTTATTTTTTCATGTTTAAAACTCAATTTTCAAAAACTCACGCTTAGGCTTCATTATGGAGCAAACCTAGTTTCAGGAGATACAATTTCTCAAACATAGTACCTATTAAAATAAATACGCCCTTTTTAGAAGTGATTCTTGAGCCTAAATGGTGCCAAATTTTTGGGAAGGTGCATGCTTCCTCTTATCAAAAACGTAAGTGACGTTTAGAGTAAACAGTTCAAGTTTTTTCATTTACCTCTTTCACCTGAAACTGCTAAAATTTGAAAATTACAGAAATGTGTTTTGTTCCGCCTTCATAAAACGGTGAATATCTCAGCGAGATTTAAAGATACATCTTTACTTTCTTCGGCAAAGTTGTCCGTCATAAAATTTCCCATCTATATAGTATAGCTACGTTGCTCTAAGACACTGTTCGATACCCTGTTTTGACGTTTATCTAAATGAAAATTCGAAAATTTTAAATTTTTCCCAAATTCAATAAATTTTTGTAACCAAATATGACTCCAGACATGCCACCATAACTTTTTTATGAATGTAAGAGATCCCAATGATTGTGAAAAAAATAGTTAGGTACCTTGTTTCATCTATTATAACATTTCTAAAAATATTTTTTTGAATTTACTCCTGAAAAATGCCATTTTTTCATAAAACTCAAATGTGCGACCCCTAAATCGCGGCAACCAATGTTGACGTCATATAAAAGTTTTGTTGTGACACCCTAAGCTATCATTTGAGGGGTGAGCCCCCGGGTTTTCTGACATAGTGCTATTTTGGGACACTCTACTGATCATGCAATGCATACGCGTCACTTTAAAGCATTTCACAAACTTGTTTTTAACTTCTGTTTCCTGCGTTTTTTCAGTCGTACACAGGTTGCAAATGAGTATGGTGAACGAAAGCTTAGCAATTAAATTGGTATTAAATCTGTAATGAACAGGGCCGGCGCGAGCCCATTTGTCGCTCCACGTAATCCCTTAAAATGGCGCCCCCAAAATTTAGTCGTAAAAAGTAAGTAAGATTTATACGGATGTGTCGAGACAGTCAATGGATTATATAGATCAGGAACGAGTACAGTGAAGAGAACTTCTTGGCACGAGCGACTTTGGAACTTCCTCCAAAAGGGCCGCGAATACAGAGTTCCCACGCATCATTAGTTCGTTGACTTCAAAGCCGCATATGATCCCATCGACCGAAAAGAGCTATGGAAAGTCATCGGCGAGTGTAGCTTCCGCAAAAAGCTCATCAAACTGAATCAATCTACGATGGACGGTACACAGTGCAGTTTTCGGATCTCTCACAGCTGATATGCAACATAGCGTTATCAAGGTGTTATGAACCAAGCGGATATCAACACGATCTTCAACAAATCCAGTCAATTCATCTGCTTAGGGGACTGAACAATACACCAGGCAAAAGCATGAAGTAGAGAAGATTGGGTTAAAAGCAAATACGTTTAAACCAAAGTAAATGTTGGCCGGCAGAATCGAGGCCAACCGACGCCGCTTGGGCAGTAATGTAACGATCGGCGATGATGAGTCAGAAGTAGGGTAGGACTGTCCAGAACGCACCGTGGGGGTAGAATGGCCCATGCTATTGATTGCTTAAACACGCGGAAACTATTTGGTAAAATTATGAATGCGCATTTTATTTTGGTGTAAAACACGCTAATTCATAATTATGTAGCATGTAAAAGCATCAAACATAGCCACATCCAATAAAATCAAGCGATTATCCGCGATCTCATTCCGCATGTAAGAAATCACGGTTTTCTCTTAAGCTTTTACCACTAGTCGGTATGCAAATTTCATAATAAATACAGTCTATCTAATTGATATTCTGTCATACTCGATGATTCATCACAAAAACGGCATTAACTATGCATATTTTTCACATATATTGCAAAAAACTTCAAAATACAAAACAGGGGCAGAATGCATCACAGCGGGATCGCTGTTATAAAATATTTTCAATTTGCAGTACATCCTTTGTTTTGGATTATTTATTAAAAATGTAGCAATATTATGTATTGTATAGGACTTAGAATTTGCCTTAAACCTAATTGTACATTGTTTAACTTACAATATTTCATCACACATCAGTTGGAGAAAAGTAGATGATTAAATTTTATTGCCAATTATGTTGAGATACGAACCCATTATGTCCCAGCAAACAAGCGTTTGCAACAAACGCTATAACGAACGCTTTCACCATCTCGGCAGCCTAGTTTTAGGAGTTTGTCCAACACGTGATTGAATGGTAAATTTTTTGGTTGCGTATAACGCCTAGCTGGGCAAACTTGGAGCGTTTTGTCCACGGGCTTTGGCGTTCTGCCTCACATAATGATTTTGACTCTTGCCAAAAATCGTCAAAAATAACAAAAAATACTGGTTTTTGTTAGGAAATTTCCCCAGGAGTAAGTGTAAAAAAAATCCCAAAGTCTTCTAGAAGTTGAAAAACGTGGAACAAACACGCCGTTGCTCTGCAAAATGATGTTTTGCTTAAGCGGTGCATTCTGCACCACCTTACCCTAGTGATGAATTTGTCTACCTTGGCTTACTGGTAACGGCAGACAATGACGTGCTTACTAAGGGCTTCACAAGCAATAACGGACAAACAGGCTAAGCCCCCGTACAAAGTGCATCCTGATACATGACGCTTATCAGACCGGTTGTTCTCTACGAGCGTGAAACGTAGCTAATGCTTCAGGAGGTCTTGCGAGTACTCGGAGTTTTCGAGAAACGAATGCTAAGACCGATCTTCGCCGGTGTATACAGGAGAATGAAATATGGAGGTGGAGGATGAACTATGAACTAGCACAGTTCTATGGTGAACCCAGCATTCAAAAGGTGACTAAAGCTGGATGGATACGATGGGCAAGGCATGTTGCAAGAATGTCGTACAACTACCATGCAAAGATGATGTTCGCTTCATATTCCGTAGGAACAAGACGACTAGGAGCGCAGCGAGCAAGATGGTTAGACCAGGAGAAGTGAGATTTGGCGAGAAGTATGCGGTGCCTAAGGAATTGGAGAGCAGTAACTCAAAACCGACCAAATTGGAGAAATTTTGTTTATCAGGCATTATCTTAGGCCAAGAAGCCAACTAAGTAAGGAAGTAAGCGAGCCCGGCTTTATGTTGCTGAAGGAGGAGGAGGAGACACATGTACCAAAAAATCTCAAATTATGTTAATCGTTATTTATTGACAACCATTATTTTATTGATAACTTATTTATTTAATATACCAATATTTTTCAAGTAACCGAAATGGCGCCCCCTCAAAGTGGCGCTCCAAGCAACTGCTTGTTTTGCTTAAGGGAAGCACCGGCCCTGGTTATTAATTCTTATTTAAAACCAATTGTCTTATTTGGGATGCGTCTGTTTCCTTCGAGCCTCTTCCTTTCATGTTTTTGGGCTTCGACCAGGCTTGGCATACACTTTTCGTTTCGATTTTGCTCTTTTGATTACTGCACCTCAGCCAAGCAGAATTTGACAAAGTGGTGTATGAGGCATTTGTAGAGCTAGTAATTATCTGTAATATTTCTGAAGGAAGTTAAATTTTTTCTTGGGTATTTACGACGCAGTAGGGATGCAATGCCGTTGGTAGCAAAAAGAGCGCACTTTTTGCTACCAAGGGGGTAGCAGCCTTATAGTGCCATGAATACAAAAGGCATAGTAATGCTTACTTTAGCAATATTGTAGATAGTAACTATTCCGCAAACGTCCCATACACCACTTTTTCAAATTTTGCTCAGCTGAGATGCAGTAATCAAAAGAGCAAAATCGAAGCGAAAAGTGTATGCCAAGCCTGGCTTCGACACATTTATTTTAGTCCAATCATCCGAGACTCCACTTTCAGTCTGGCGTAGATTACCTCCGCCGTTGCAAAGTTTCAATCAAAGTCATCTGCAAAGCCTAAGAGTTGGAAACCCTTTGTGAAAATCATGCCTCTCGTTTCGATGCACGTTCGTCGGATCACCCCATCAAGAGCGATGGTAATGCGTGCTTGATAAGCCTTAACTTTCTCTTTACCCTCATCACGCCTAAAAGGGACTTGAGAGTGTCGCCGAGATTCGCACGAAACACGTAATCGATCCAATGTAGTTCTGATCTGTCATGTCAGTTTATTCAGAAAATCGTGTTCGTGCATTGGCTGCCCTAGCTAGTCTTGATCGACTGTATCGTATGCTGCTTTGTAAACGTTGTACTCCCGATATTTCTGCATGATCTTTCGGATGGTGAAAATTTGGTCCGTAATTGCACGAGCTTCCATGAAATCCGTCTGGTAATTTCCTACGTGACAACCTTTTTTAGATGGGACAAACCACTCCTTCCATCCATTCCTCCTGTAGCTTCTTCTCTCAAATCTTGGAAATAATCCAGTGATAGAATCGTTGCCAGCGTTCTGAGTGGCTCTCGATGTATCAAGAATACTTCTCCACTGTACACGGCACTGGGCTATTCGTCGCCAATTCGTTGAAAGTCTCGATACACGCGAGTCGGCTTCAACCTGGGATAGTCATCTAACACGTTGGGCCGTTATTTTTTTGGTGCCGGTGAGGTTCTTGAATAGCACAGATTTCACTGTCGACCGGCATTTTTGCGTCGTGGCCGGGCCACCGTAGTCTCCCAACTTTCGCTGACTGACGATGGGACACTCTCAAAGTAGTGCCTACAGTTTATGGTTCATAAGTCTGCGCCACTCTTCGCTTTTCGTGTGTACTCCGCCAAAAATAGTCGGGAACACCTTTTGTTCTAATACGACCAGTGCACGTATGTCTTTTGTAAGCAAAGTTACAGTCTCAAGTTCATAGAGGGCTACCAATTTGATTAACGTTTTGTTAATCATCAGTTCTGTACGACGGTATATGCCTTGATCGAAGCATCTTGTGGAGGGAAAAGTTGGCTCGACTTCCAGCATAAATGTGTTGTTGAGTCTCGTTACTCGCATTTTTGTCGACGGTGGCTAGAGATCCCACGTATGTGAACCAATCTATCACTTTCAGTTAATTGCCGTGATTATTCATTGTCTGTGGGAAGCGAACGTTGTTTTCTCGGGAGCCTCTTTCTTCCATATATAGGGTTTATTTCTAATTCCCTTCGTAGTAAGTAAAGGCATTCTAATTTTCATCATTTATTGGATGGATTTAATGAATACTCCAAAAGTTCTTGTGTTGATTTGACTAAACATACCTATCTTCCGATCCGTGAACTTTGAAATCACTGAGAAGCGATAATTAAAGCATATTATTGAAATTACGCAACTGACTTTATTTCTTAAATTCGTCGTACCCTTTTAAAATCCGTCCATTAAAATTTTTCATCGTCCGAACTAAAAATCACAATAATGTTTACGAAGCTAACGCGCATGTATTTGTGTAGGACGGCATGACAAATATTATTCTGCAAAATTTCTGTAGGTCAGGCGAGTTTTCCTGGGTGTAGAGTAACGACAATGCCTTGCGTGAGTTAATTTCATTTATGAATGACGGAAATTAAAACGATTAGTAGACATTGTCTTCTTCGTCGCACAAAAAAAACGTAGGAAATTTGGCTGGTAGAACTTCTTTAATGATAAAAAGCATTTAAATAGATCTCAGCTCACTTTGATTGATCGCATGTGATAGACAACAAACTAAAATATTATGAAATATCTAGTTTTGGATTGTGTATCATAAAAATGCTGATATTTTTAATAATTTGTGTTGGATAGGATGGGAATAGGCAATTACGACGATGTAGCAACATGTAGCAACATTTGGGTTTTGATTGATGCATCAATTCGAAACCCAATCCTTCTTGATTCCGTTTTTATTTTGACGTAGGTTTTTTTTTGTAAAGGATTCTAGTGATGATGTCTAGTCTGTGAAGGCTAGGAGTTGGCTACTTTTGCCAAAGATCGTTCTTCTTGTTTCGATGCTCGCTCGCTGGATCACACCTTCAATAACGATGTTGAATAACCTACAAGACACCCCTTGCCGAAAACATCTGCGCGATTCAAAAGAACTCGAGAGTGATTTTCGAGAGTGTTCGCTCCAGAGTAGCTTTGACCAGCCGCGTTAGTTTGTCCGGAAAACTGGCATTATCTGCCATATCTGTTCGCGCTATACTGTATCGTATGCTGCCCCGAAATACTCCCGACATGTTTAGAGGGTTTATCGGAGAGTGGGAATTTGATCCGTAGTATCACCGGCCCCAAAAAGTTCCCAGGAAACTCGGTCATTGATGAGAATTTGATAGATTTAGTCCAAACTGGTCTCCAAATGACTTTGTGGATATCTTTACGGGGAAAGAAAGTATCAAGATTTTTCGCTGTAAACCTAGACACCAGGACGGGGCCAGTGCAACTATCCCGTTGACTTTAGCAGCATCGCCCAGCCGAGATTCGAATATACGACGACTGGCTTGTTAGACCAGCATCGAACCTCGAAGTTAACTGAGCAGATGCAAAATGGATATCGGGATGATTGAAACTAAAGTTATGCTTAGCGCTTTAAAACGACGTTCCCCTCAGAAATAATTTAAAATCAAATCAATTGATTTGATTCAGTAAATACTGATTATAATTTGATATACTACTCCGCGTCTAATGAAAAGATTCAAATCAAGCCATCAAGGTTAAACACCAGGTTAAATCTCAATTCAATTTTGTTTCATAACCTGTATTCGAAATGTGATTTGTCGGTGGCCAGATCCGAAATTAATCATGACTAGACTGACACTATTCATCTTCTGAGTTAATTGAAAATTGTGTCTACCTCACCTAATTTGGACGTCATTTACGCAGCAGGCAATATTTACTATGGAGACGATTTTTTCATCTCACGTTGAACTCTGTGTATCTTAATTGCTCACTGGTGGATGCTTTTGCCTGCAAAATACTTTCAGAGTGTACAGTACATACAAAATATTTCTCGTACAAGGTCACTTCTTTGGACACCCTAATTAAAATGTGATATGCTTAACGTATGTTATTTGTCAAAACTTTCAAAATTGTTAATCTTAAATTGTAAATCTTAAAACTAAACTGGTATAATTTTCAATTGTAGTTTAAACTTACTTATTTAACCTAAACAAAGTTAGGTACACTGAAGTCGCTTTTTACGCGGTTTTTTACGCGAATTTCGGAATTTACGCGTTTTTTACGCGGTTTTCGGAATTTACGTGGTTTTCGGAATTTACGCGGTTTTTTACGCGGTTTTCGGAATTTACGTGGTTTTTTTTGGCGATTTTTGGAATTTACGCGGATGTGCTCAAAACGTCAATTTTTTCGCGTACCGTCATCCGGGGCGAGATTGTGCCAAAAAAGTATATATTTTTGTTCTTTAGCTCAGTATACACACAATTTAGGAACTAAGTTGATTTCAAACCTATCAAGATATATTAAATTGTTCAAGTAACAACTACCGTAGAGATGGTTTAGTTACAATGAAACCTAATTTTACTGGAAGTGCGTGAACTTTGGCACAATCTCACCCCTTCTGGGGGGTGACATTGTGCCAAAAACATAAAGTTAGGCTAAAAATCTAAACAGTGAACATTAGCATGTTTATAAACAATACATATAAATATCAGTATAAAGTAGTTCACATGGGGCCGTCCATGAACTAAGTGGACTATTAGGGGCAGGGGGTTGGCCAAAAACAACGCATCATACAAAAAGTATGAACGAAAATAACCCGGAAATAACTAAAAATGAGTTCGTAGTCAATGGACAGCCTTTATATAGCCAATAGCGTTTCAAGGGTTAACAAGGGGGAGATATATGAAGGGGTGTATCCTAAGCGGGCATACCTATTTGATCATTTAATAAAAGTAACCATTACTTCGTTCGAGAACCCGCGGCCGCAGAACATGTAGCCTATTCCACCTCTCCTTAAAACTGGCAGTTTATACACGGTATAATATATTCGTCTTATATTAGAGTGTTTATTCAAAGTATCTGAAATTTCCAGACAAAAAGTAAAAATTAGTTTAAATTATTTAGCGGACCTATAATGCTGTTTGCTCCAAAATGAATGATGCAATCTAATCTGTCAAAAAATTGTGTTCAATAGTAAAGAATGTGAGTGTGCTGGTGTATACTGACGTATTTTTGTTGTGTATGTGAAATCCACAAATTGGATCGTTCACTATGGCTTGGCACAATCTCACCCCCGTGAAGCTCGAAAAGTACAATGTTTTGAAAAATATTATTTTCGTAATCAATACTTATCCAACGCATAATAACCTTTCAATACATTGTAAATGATTAGTTTATATGCCTTCAAGATAGCAAGTTGATGCGATTTCTCGTTTGGGTTGGTTTATGCGGGACATTTTTTACAAGCGTTATTTCCGAGTATTTTTGATCGCGAACTTTGAAACCCTGTATAAGCTAAATAGTTTGCTAATATTATCTGTGTTCCATTCTAAGTTATGAATAAATATGTTATGTTTATCATCATTTTGAATTTAGGTCACCAGTTTCTATAGATATAATAAATTTTCACAAATAAACATTTTTGGTTTTTGGCACAATCTCACCCCGGATGGCGGAAGTGTTGAAATCCACATAGTTTTTTTTACGCGAAATTTTGGTTTTTTCTATGCGAATTTTGGAATTTACGCGGTTTTTTACGCGGTTTTCGGAATTTACGCGTTTTTTTTACGCGGTTTTCGGAATTTACGCGGTGTTTTTACGCGATTTTCGGAATTCACGCGGTTTTTTATGCGGTTTTGATTTACGCGGGACGTATCCTTCGCGTAAAAAGCGACTTAAGTGTATTGCAAAAGTCATATTTTTAGTAAGATATTGTCTTTCTCATAGCTCAATGATCGGAAGTTTGCTCGATTAATAAAATTGAGTCATTTGGGGTAAATTATTATGTAGATCATTATTTAGAGTCTTTTGGACTTTTGGAGCGATATTTAAAGCTTTTTTAAAGTACAGAACATGAAAATGTATGGCATTTAATTAAACAATTAGGCCTCGAGGTACGGTGCTAGTCTTATTAGACAAGTCCAGCCATCTTAGCTGGGAGAGACTGTTAGAGTGAACAGGATCGTATCACTAGACCCGCAATTGCCTCGTACTCTAACAGCTGGCTGCGAAGTTTATCGAATTAAAAAACAAAACAGAACAGAAGTTTTGAAACGGAAAATGGTACTTAGGCTTTGCTTTGCTTTAATTAACTAAATAAGAATGCAGCTCAAATTGAATTATATAAAGCATTAATAACGGTCTAGTCGTATCCCAGCTAGCACCAAATCGTATATAAATGAACGAAAACTATCGTAAATATCTCTCAACAAATTCGGAATCCTAACTAAAGCTTAATAAAGTGCGCCCAAGTTAATTTTCAACCAAACATAATGATAATAAAGGACACATATGCGATTTTCAGCACAGAGTTGTATAATAATACGGTGCGAGTTGCGTTTTATCGGATATTATCGCAAGTTACACTTATATAGATGAAACGCTTACAATTATTACTCATCACGTATAGCACATCCAAAATAGTTTCATCATTAAAACAAATACAATTTATAAGAACGCATATGTGTACGTAATGCTGATTTCAAACTATTATATACCTACATATGAAAATGTTAGTTGGGATAAACGCTAGTGCTGCTGTCGAGCAGCCAGTCAACTAGCAATTTGGTAATAAATTAGTATTATCGTTTACGTGTAGAAGCTGTTCTCTTTAGCTGTTATATAGATAGAGCAATATTAAAAAATTATTTTGCAAAGAATTGATATTTAGATTATACGGCATAATTCGAGTTCTGTGACTATTTTGTTGATTCTAATGTTCCTCCATCTCTTTTAGGAACGAAATCTCGTTTATCGGAACAAACCGGGCAGGTTTTAGTTTCATTCTCTTGGTCAAAATTAGCACCGCTGCGAACAGCATAGGCCAGACCGCCGCGGTCGGTGGGGCTTGTTTGCTGGGTGAGTCGCTATTGCGAGTGTGTAGCATCTACCGCATATATGGGCCACTGGTACACAGCATAGCGGTAATCCCAACATTGGCCGTGACTGGTCGTCAGCAGCAACAGCAGCAGCAGTGTGCGTTGGAAGTTGCTACCATAACCGTCAGCTTTTTTGCCCGGCCGGTGGCGGTGTAATTGAGTTGCATGCAGCAGCCCCGAAGGGTGCAAGCTCGATAGAAACATGTCTATATAGGAAATTGTCTTCGGAATCCATTTTGCAATCGTTTAAAGAGGAAGGAAAGAAAATTAAAACGAGTTGAATACAAACTACTTTGTTTATCGAAGAAGGTTGACTATGCAAGAATGTAGGCAAGTTCCTTACTGCGAGAGTAGCTATCTTTCATGTAGTAATTTTCAAAAGGCACGTTTTACACTATTTTTTCGAGCATTTGACAATGACCAATGTAGCGCAAGTAACAATTTCAGTTTTATTGCGCTCTTATTGCGGTTTTTATGATCAATTTCGGTCATCAGAACCGTCATAAGTGCGTAATAAAACTAACAATGTTACTTGGGAGTGTTGTTATTCAAGGCTTCAAATGTTGCTAATTTATTCGAAATCCCTAGGCGACCAATTCACAGGTTCAAAATAAGAAACAAATTTTCACCCATCTCACCTTTCAGTTGGACAGTCACTTTGGCGGATGGGGTGGCAAGTAGCGCCGTCTTTTTGAAACGAAATTTCATCTAGATACAATGCAAATATTCGCAGCAAAAAAGTCCCTAATCATCGAACGATAACGGGCTTTAAAGACAGTAACCTGTCAGCCCTCTTAAGAATCATTACGTCTAAAATAATCATTAATTGATGTTCAACAATATTTTTCCATATCCATGTATATGTTAAACAGAGATGTAGTTGTATTAATAATATATGCCTGTTTGTAAAAACATTGCCTTACTTTGTTATTAATAATGAGATTGGTCAAAAAATATTTCCTCATTATGTAGATTTTCAATAAGTCAATGCTAAAAGTAAAGCAAATCACCTGAGTTACAACAGCGCAGTTTTCTAATTTATTCCTAAGCGATATTCAACTTTACTTTCAACTAAAAATGTCAATAGACGAAACTGTAAGGCTAAATTTTTTGTATAGCAAACAAAAACTTTCCCGCTCGTTTACGATTAACTCGATGAAGGGAAAATAATGCCATTTGCTGCGCACTACCAAAGAATGTCAAAACTTCGACCCCTCATCGTAGCCGTACAACACCCGAGATGGAGGAAAGTGCATAAGAGTGTTGCTTACTTTGGTTTAGTGCGGCGACGGGACTGGTGCGTTGTTGATATTTGCTCAAGTTCATTTCACTGGATATTTGCATTTTCAGCTCGAAAGCTTCACACCATCGCTTCGCCACCCACCAGATAACGACCCAGCAAAGCGGGAGCACTAGCTTTACACAGCTTTGCGCATGTTAAGTCACTGATCTGTCAGGTGGCAACCACATTAAAATTACAATAATTGCCTATTTCGTTAAACGAGGGAACTAATAGTGAACGAAGTTCACATGTTTTTAGTTGGCAAAATTTGAATATGTGGTTTCCTTGGTTTGCTTATCGTAAACCTTCCGGAACTTTTTCGACGCAAGGATCATGCTCCTTGTTCCGCAACACAAAACATAATGCAAATCTCGTAGTGGATGATTAAGCAAGCAGCTCTTCCGATCCTTACCATAACTTTCGCTGCTTCGAGTATGTAGAAAGTTAACTCCACTAACTTCGCTACTCATTCTGCCATGAATGAATGATGCCTTGCGTAGACAATAGCTTACGTACGTTTTTTTCCTCAATGATCCTAAAGTGTATCATCGCATCCTATTCAGGCATAACCAATGGTGTTGAAGGGGTATGTTAGGTAAGTGGTGTGTAAGCACCATTCGCATGTACGCAAAGATGAGTTGACTGTTCAACAATGCTGTGCTGGTTGCTGCATTTCTTCATGCAGTGGTTTTCAATTAACTGCGAACAATTTCCTGCGAAAACGTTTGACACGATTTTTCCTCTTAGCATACCGAGTGCGCGATAGAAGTATCTTAAGCATGGCTGCGGCTTAGCCCGTAGCTGTTTGTGGCAGCTCCAGCGATCAGTTGAGATATCGGATGGAGAAATCTTCGATGTAGCTACGTTTTACCAGTATGTAGACACAGGTTGATAGCGGCTTAGCCCGGGTGATTCGCAGTACAACAAAACACAGTGAAAAGGAAATGTTACTGCCATTAATGCAATGCAAAACGATGATCCGCGGGTGTTTAGTAGTTTTCGCTTTCTTTGATCAGCTGGGAAAAGCCGGGACCCGACATGTACGCATTTGCCATAACAATTGAACGGCTGGTAACTTTGCTGCCAGTAAATGGGTACGACGATAATTAATTACCACGCTCTAACGTCGGCATGTATTGGCCCTAGAAGATCAATAAATTTCACATTGTAAACTGTTATAAGAGAAGTTGATTGCTGAATGAGGCTATTATTGCAGTTGAGTGACACATTTTTATGGATTTCAGCGGATGAGAGGCATAAAATTTCCGTTAATTTTACAATACTTTCTCTGACCAGTGACCAGGGCATTGAAAGCAAAGCCCTGGTACTGCATTCCAATTTTGAAACGTGACCTTTTTATGTGACAAACTTCGCAGTTTTGTGACAGGATAATTGGGAGAAAACACTGCTGACTCTAACGATTTCTAAAGGTTGATAACCGAAGATTTTGATCCGTGAATGGAAATCGTACTTCGGAAATTTCAATGCAATATAATTTCCAATCGATCAGGTTTAATACTTTGATACATAAGATTTATTATACAAAATTCATTTTTGCACAATTAACACCGTTTCACTTGTTGGTACAAACCACATTACTGTGATATGTTTGAGTAAAAATTGGAGGTTGTTTGGCGACAAAGACGGCTTTAGACATTAGGCTCCTTTTGCTTAAGGTTTTGATGTTCAGTAATTTTAATCCGATCATGGAAAATATCTCATCACTTGTCTAAAAAATTCCAGCTAGCGATTCGTTTTGAAAATGACGTTGGAGTAATGGTTATGAAAGGTCAATTTGGCATTCAGTTCAACTTCTAGGTCTCTAACAACACTGACTCGAAACTGAGAAACGCTGATGATAAGGTTGTTTACGTGACACCATTCTATAATCTTGTAGATAAGATCTTGCAGTTCTGTGCAGTTCTTAGCGAAGCGCACGTTATTAAAAATATAGGGAAAAAGAATAGTAACAGTTCTAAGTTACTTCTCTGTGAAACGGAGCCTAACTTTACTTGAAACTGACGTTAGAAATCGTCACAATCGTCATGTTATAATTACCTCTAAAATCAGCAGACGAAATCATCAAATGGAACTAAACGAATCAGTTTCCGAAGCAGTATTTGATCGCCAATGCGGTCAGTTTTCCGATTTTCTCGAACATTCCTTATTTCAAAATTCGTAACTCTTGAACCAGCTATCGTAGTGCAAATAATTTTGTCAAAAACCGAAAATAATATTGGAACAATCAAGAAACAAATATTAAAACAAAACTGATAAATAATTTTCTAGAATACTCGAATAATTTACTAGCAACTTCACAAATTTTCCTGTCTGTTTCGAACTTGGTGATACAAGAGACGAAATATGGATTTGTGAAAATAATAAACAAACAGTGGATTTAAAAAGAACAGTGTCATCTTCGGATCAGGGATGGTTCGATCACTTTGACTCAATTTTGATTCATTTGACAGTAGCGTCCTAACCGAGCAAAATTTAACAAATTGATGTATGGGACATTTCTAGATAATAGCTTAATCTACAATTTTGCTGAATAAAGTGTTGCTGTATCTTTTATAGTTACGGTGCTACAATGCTAGTACCTCATTAGTAACTAAATGAACGTTCATTTAGTTACTAAAGAGGTACTAGCATTGTAGCGCCGTAACTACAAAAGTTACAGCAACACTTTATTTAGCAAAATTGTAGATCTAGTTATTATCTACAAATGTCCCATACATCAATTTGTCAAATTTTGCTCGGCTGAGACGGTAGTGTCAAATGAATCAAAATTGAGTCAAAGTGATCGAACCATCCCTGCTTCGGATTCCGTTAGACTCGTGGAAGGAACACCGAACAAGATATCAGAAAAATGGTACAAAAAAGATTCCAAAAAACAGTCTAAAACTAGTACAAAATTTCATAAAAATAATAAATAATATACAAGCGAAGCAATGCTGAAACAAAAATAGCATATAAGTTATTCAAAAATGGTATAAAAATAATATTAAAATGATACAAAAATGATCCAAAAATTGAACGAAAATGACATGAAACAAAAATGACGGAAAATCAATTGTCTGTTGGCTCTACAGCTTAACAAACTCGAAAAATGACTCCATACACTTATGTTAACGCGTCTAGCACCAGACAGGTAAGAAATAATACAAAATAACGCAATAATAAAAAAGAAACGTCGTCGTCGTTGTCAGCAGCCTAGAGCCGGGTGGCTCGAGCTGTTTCAAGCAATCCTCTCCATTCAACTCGATCTGGGGTCAATCGTCGTCAATTTTCTAGTCGTTTCAGAAGTCGCAAATAACTTTCGTCTTGCGGTCGGCCTTAACGTTGGCTCAGTGGGGGCAGAATCGACCGAAAAAACGGAACTTTCTGTTGCCGCTGTTTTTAAGGGGTAAAAAGTGACTTTTCTTACGTAAAATGTCACGAGAAATAGATTGGTGGTGGTCTCAACGTGCGGAAATGACGATAAGTAGCCCATTTTGCCCAATTCACCCCTATTTTATAATAGTTTTGAACAAATTAACTAAAAACTGCAAACTGTCTCTAATTTGACATTCTATGGTAAAGAAAGTAAAAAAACTTTAGCAAAAAAGTATATGAACAATTTTATTTTCATACTAGCTGACCCGACAAACTTTGTATTGCCACAAATTAAACTGTGTTGTACATAAATCATTAAAAATATAGGGGAAAAGAATAGTAACAGTCCCAAGTTACTTCCCTGTGAAACGGAGCCTAACTTTACTTGAAACTGACGTTACAAATCGTCACAATCGTCATGTTATAATTACGTCTAAAATCAGTAAACGAAATCATCAGTATTTGATTGCCAATGCGGTCAATTTTCATAAATCTCGAATGATCTTTGTCACAATCTCGAGTTTTGCAAGTTTCTGAGGAGTTCAACCTTAGATGATTCATTTTGGCAGTTACGTAACTATGAAAGCATGGGTAGTTTAATATACAAATTTTTCCTCACAGTGAAGTAGAAAACAACTCCTCCCATTGCTTAGTCAGAAAACCGGCAAATTATTTTTAAAGTTTTTGAAATTGCCTTCAAAAATCGGAGGGCAAAAAATAATTTGTGGGATGTAAGTCGAATTTTTTTTAATAAAATCAATTGTCTGCCGGCTCTACAGCCTAAAGAACTCGAAAAATGACTCCATACACTCATGTTAACGCGTCTAACACCAGACAGAAATGGAAATTCAAACAATAGAATTTGCAAAAATCGACATTTTTTCTATCTTTTCGTAGGTTTTTGCATGGAAAACAATAACATATATATGCAAAGCAAGAACAGATTTGGTTTTCACGTTTAAACTTTAGGTAAAAATGGTCGATTAAAAAATTCTCTTTCCGTTCAGTTGCCCAACACTGGAAGGACAAAAACTTGATAAAATATTTGTAGTAGCCTTATTGACTAATGTTTTATGAAAGAGTCCAAAATTTCTTGAGTTCGATTAGTTTTTGAGCTACGCAAAAATATAACTTTTATTTGTCTGAAAGTCCTTATCCCACTACCACAGGGGTGAGGGGTCTCAAACCATCATAAAATAAATTCATGCCTCTAAAATCCCCCATATGCCAAATTTGGTTGCATTTGCTTGATTAGTTTTCGAGATAAGAGGAAATTTGTGTTTCATTTGTATGGGAGCCCCCCCTATTAAAGGGGGGAGGGGTCAGAATTCCCCTCCTAAAGAAGGTAGGGGTCTCAATTTACCATAGAAAAAATTCTTGTCTCCAACAACACCCACATGCCAAGTTTGGTCCCATTTGCTTGATTAGTTCCCTAATTATGCAGAAATTTGTGTTTCATTTGTATGGGAGCTCCCCCTCTTAGTGATGGGAGGGGTCTCTAACTATTATAAGAACCTTCCCCGGCCCCAAAAACCCCTGCATGCAAATTTTCACGCCGATCGGTTAAGTAGTTTTCGATTCTATAAGGAACATACCGACAGACAGACAGAAATCCAGTTTTATAGGTATCTTGTGGGTGTTTTGGAGACAAAATTTTTTTCTATGATGAATTGGGACCCCTCCCCGTTTTAGGAGGGGGGATACTATACAAATGAAATACAAATTTCCTCATAACTCGAGAACTAACCAAGCAAATGGAACAAAACTTGGCATGTGAAAGTTTCCGAGGGCAAGAATATTTTCTATGGTGAATTAGGACCCCTCCCCACTTTAGGAGGGAGGGCTCCTACGCAAACGAAATACCAATTTCCTCATAACTCGAGAACTAATCAAGCAAATGGAACCAAATTTAGCACGTGGGTGTTTTGGAGACAGAATTTTTTTCTATGATGAATTGGGACCCCTTCCCACTTTAGGAGGGGGGGCTCCTACACAAATGAAATACAAATTTCCTCATAACTCGAGAACTAATCAAGCAAATGGAACCAAATTTGGCATGTGAAAGTTTTCGAGGGCAAACATATTTTCTATGGTGAATTAGGACCCCTCCCCACTTTAAGAGAGGGTGCTTCTACATACATGAAATACAAATTTCCTTATAATTCTGGAACTAATCAAGCAAATGGAACCATATTTGGCATGTGGGTGTTTTTGGAGGCAACAATTTTTTTTGATGAATTAGGACCCATTACCTTTTTAGGAGGGGGGGCTCTCATACAAACGAAATGCAAATTTCCTCATAACTCTAGAATTAATCAAGCAAATGGAACCAAATTTGACATGTAAGTCATCATCAAGGCTGGCAAATGAGTGAACATGTGCAAATATATCACCTCTGTTTTCTAACTCCTATCTCTACCTCCACGAGGTGCCGGCTGGGGTACGGTAGCCAAAGTTGCGCACCTGGTGGTACGCAACTTTGGTTGTCGTATGCAGACAGAGAAGGTGGAACACTCGCCGTGTGGTTTCCGGCTACCTAATCGTGCAGTTCGGCGCAGGATTTTCGGAGGGCGCGGCTGCGGGGTGTGAGCACACCGGGAGAGAGTTATTTTCTCAGCTGGCTTAGCACAGAGAGAGAGAGAGACTCTTAATCGGTCTGTTTTACACAATCTGCACTTACGCCCTTTGGCGGTTGGTGCCGAATTGTACGTTTGGGCAAAAATTGAGCCACGGGACCTGATCCTGCCGGGAGTCGGCAAATCAGGTGCCCCTAAGTCAAGGTCTATCTCCGTGCCGATGACTGAATGGCTGGAGGGGTGAAAACATGCCAGTCGCGAACGGAGTGCTTTGGGCATCTTGCTCCTACTGTGCCATGCGGGGCTCTGGTACGGTCGATCTTTGTTGTCCCTTGCGTTTCGTGGGAACAGCATAGTAGTCCTGCCCAATTTCCCTTATGGGTTTTACGCCAAGTGCGTTCTGGCCAACTTAATTGGCTTCGCTTACAATTTGCTGTCTGATCTGTGTTGGAGATTGTTTGTGCATATACTCCGCTAGTCAAATAGTTAGAGTCGCACAAATAAATCTTCAACACAAACGGGCAGCAAATTTGTATTTATGCGAAAAACTTTTTAATGGCTCTGTCACCATCGCATTGGTCCAGGAGCCATATTTTCGCAAGGGGTACTTTCATTCGACGGATATTGGAAACCAGAACTTTGCTGTTTTCAGCAAAACTGGTATGACAAATCCCCGTTTGATGCCCAGGGCATGCATATTGTTGCATAGGTCAATTAGTGCATGCCTTATCTCTGAGTTGACTACTCGAGATATTTGTGCAGTCACAGTAGAACTCGTCGTGGATGATGTCCATAGGCGCTATGTCTACTGTTCTGCATACTTACCACACGATGAACCGTCTCCCAGCGACGATTTCAGAAATGTGGTGAGATACTGCCAATCTAGTGGGCTTCCGCTCATTGTAGGCAGTGATGCCAATGCCCATCACATCATTTGGGGCAGCTCGGATATCAATCTGAGAGGCTCTGATTTGATGGAATATTTGAGTGGTACCAACCTTGGAATACTCAACATTGGCAATTGTCCAACTTTCATACGAGCTGGTAGAGAGGAAGTGTTAGATATAACACTCTGCTCTAACAGGATCAGTCATGAGTTGGCACAATGGCATGTTTCAAATGAGACACCAATATCTGATCATTGCTTTATATATTTTGATCATTTGGGTGTCTCCTTGAACGCTGCAACATTTCGCAATCCGAGATTTTCTGACTGGGAACTCTTTGAGGAGGAACTGGCGACGAAATTTCAAGGATTCGAACCAACGATTGAGTCATCGATCGACTTGGATGTGGCTGTAGATGTCACAACATCTTTTATTGCGGAAGCTTTTGAAGTAGCTTGCCCACTAAAAACTATTAAAACGACTAGAGGAACACCATGGTGGAACTCTCATCTCGCGGAACTAAAGAAACGATGCAGGAGAGCCTGGAATAGACGTCGGAGGGATGGCGTGGAGCCTTTCAAGCAGGCCCGGAAAGCCTATGCAAAGGCTTTACGATCTTCAGCACGCACGAGCTGGCACAGGTTCTGTAGCAACGTTTCCAGTTTCGGCGAGGCAAGTCGACTTAATAAAATACTGTCAAAATCGAAAGATTATCAGGTTAATAACATTCGAAGTTCGAACGGTGAATACTGTTCGAATGACAATGAAATCCTGGAATGTCTCTTTTATAGTCACTTTCCGGGCTGTGTGGAACCTGAAGTTCGAAACGATCCAGAAATCGTTTTAGGTGGCTTAGACTCATGGGCTTTTGCTCGGAGACTTGTCACAACTGAAGCGATTGAGTGGGCCGTGAACAGCTTCTCTCCATACAAATCTCCTGGAACAGATGGAATATACCCTATTCTACTGCAAAAAGGATTCAAGTACTTCAAACACATTCTGAGAAGGATGTTTGTGTGTAGTATTGCTATTGGGTACATCCCAACTCAATGGCGTGAAATAACCATTAAGTTTATTCCTAAAGGTGGACGCGCGACATACGAGCAAGCCAAAAGTTTTAGACCAATCAGTCTAACGTCTTTCTTGCTTAAATCACTTGAGCGGATTGTTGATCACCACATCCGCGAAACAAGCTTAGTAGAAGTTCCTCTTCATTCAGCACAGCATGCTTATCAAAGTGGCAAGTCTACAACCACTTTATTACATGATGTGGTGGATAAAATTGAGGTTGCTTTTTCACAAAAGGAATCTTGCTTAGGAACTTTTTTGGATATTGAAGGCGCGTTTGATAACGTATCTTTCGCTTCCACTTTGGAGGCTGCTCGTTATCATAATGTGCCTTCAATAATCATAAAGTGGATAGAACAAATGCTTAGTAACCGATTGCTTTTTTCGTCCTTACGGCAAGCAAGCATTTGGAAGCAAAGTGTTTGTGGATGTCCACAAGGTGGCGTTCTCTCGCCTCTTTTATGGAACCTTGTGGCGGACGGCCTATTGAGGAAACTCAATGGTCTAGGCTATCCGTCATATGGTTTTGCGGATGACTATCTCATCCTAGTAGTTGGAAAGTGCATAAGCACATTATTTGACTTAATGCAGCAGGCACTACGTGTCGTAGAAACGTGGTGCCGAGAAACTGCACTTTCGGTAAATCCGAGCAAAACATCTATCGTCTTATTTTCAAGACGTAGAAATACCAATGGAGCTCGCGCTCTGCGCTTTTACGATTCGGATGTTGATGTTGTGAACGAAGTGAAGTACGTGGGGTTGATTCTCAACTCCAAGCTTGACTGGTCCACAAATATTGATTTCCGAATTAAAAAAGCGTGCATGGCCTTTGGGCAATGTAGACGAGCAATTGGCAACTCTTGGGGGCTTAAACCCAAATACATACACTGGTTATACACGGTCGTTGTCAGACCAATACTGGCGTATGGTTGTCTTGTATGGTGGCAGAGAGGGGAAGTTGTGACTGTCCAGACAAAGCTAAACCATCTTCAAAGGATGTGCTTAATGGCAATGTCTGGTGCATTTACTACAACTCCTACTGCCGCCCTAGAAGCTATTTTCAATATTAAACCTCTACACTTCCACCTGAAGCAAGAGGCACTAATATGTGCTTATCGACTACACGCGATTGGCCTTTGGCAGTCTGTGGACGGTTCCACTGGTCATACTCGACTGTGGTCGCAAATTGTTGCTGAGGACAAGTTTGCCCTTGCTCCTAGCGATGTAACGCTCATGCGTACTTTCCCGTATAGGACTTTCTCAAGTGACTTTCCTCCTAGAGAGGATTGGATGTCAGGCTACATGGAAAGGAAAATTTCCGACTATGTGGTCTGTTATACCGATGGTTCCTTGTACGAAGGTCGCGCGGGTGCTGGTGTTTACTGCCGTGAGCTGGAATTGGAGGAATCCTATTCGTTGGGTAGTTACTGCACCGTTTTTCAAGCTGAAATCTTTGCAATTATGTGCGGAGCTCAGTTTGCACTTCAGAAAGAACTGATAGGCAAGATTATCTACTTCTGTTCTGACAGTCAAGCCGCTATAAAAGCCCTTTGTGCGGCTAATTCTAAATCTAAAACAGTCATCGCCTGCCACACCCAATTAGAAGAACTAAGCATTCTAAATGCCGTTCATCTGGTTTGGGTTCCTGGCCATTCTGGTATAACCGGAAATGAATGGGCTGATGAACTAGCAAGATCTGGAGCAGAAAAGTCGGTTTTCGGACCGGAACCTGCTTTACCAATTGCGGCATGTTGGATAAAACAAAAGATTCGATCTTGGTTTTCATCTGAACATGTACGTTATTGGGAAAATCTTGAAACTTGTCGTCAAACGAAAAGTTTCATTGTTAAGCCTTGTGAGAAGGTTGCGAAATTTCTTTTGCAACACTCAAAGGTAAATTGCAGTATTCTTGTCAGATCACTGACTGGTCACTGCAGACTAAATTATCATATGGCTACGATTCAGCGAGCTGAATCGTTTCATTGTAATTTATGTGAATCCGACTACGGTACACCATATCACGTAATGTGCAACTGTCCTGCAGTAGCACAATTGCGTCATAGGATCTTTGGATCCTACGTCTTAAATGAATCGGATTTTAGGAAACTAAAATTACGAGACATTTTGATGTTCCTTACCGAAAGCGGTATTGAGCTATAAGCTCTTATTTATCATGAGTGTACCCCCCAGGGGGTGTACTTTTGATAAGTTAACTACCAAGGATTGCAGTATCCCCTCGGGGGTACAAAAATCTCTCGGTATATATATGTTTGTGTTTGTCCAAATTCCTCATCCACCCCTTCCTATTCCTCCTGTTTTCCTTCCCGTCCTCATCAGGTAAATGATGACACGGGCAAGATGGGCAAGGCACAAATCTTCCACATGATTGTGAGGAACGTGCTGCTCGAGCCAAAGATGCTGATACCTGATGCTGATACATACATGAAATACAAATTTCCTTATAATTCTGGAACTAATCAAGCAAATGGAACCATATTTGGCATGTGGGTGTTTTTGGAGGCAACAATTTTTTTTTTGATGAATTAGGACCCATTACCTTTTTAGGAGGGGGGGCTCTCATACAAACGAAATGCAAATTTCCTCATAACTCTAGAATTAATCAAGCAAATGGAACCAAATTTGACATGTAAGTGGTTTTGGAGGCAAGATTTTTTTCTATGGTGAATTGAGATCCCTCTCCTCTTTAGAAAGCGAGTTATGGCCCATCTCCCCTTTAAGAGGGTGGGCTTCCATACAAATGAAATGCAAATTTCCTCTTATCTCGAGAACTAATCAATCAAATATAACCAAATTTGGCATGTGGGAATTCTAGATGGCAGAAATTTTTTCTATGGTGAATTACGACCCCTTGCCCTTTTAAGAGGGGGGCTCCCATACAAATGAAATTCAAATTTCCTTATAACTTGAGAACTAATCAAGCAAATGGAACTAAATTTAGCATGTAGGAGATTTTGGAGTCTTGAATTTATTTTATGATAGTTAGAGACCTCTCACCCCTGTGGTAGGGGGATATGGACTCTCATACAAATAAAACAGAAATTTTTGCGAAACTCAAAAACTAATCGAACTCGAGAAGTTCGAGACTCTTCCATAAAACATTAATCAATAACAAGACCACAAAAACTATCTATAGTAACACTAGATCATTCAGGACGAGACGGCCGCGAGTGTTGCCGGCGACCCGCCGTCGGAAGCGCCGCCCACTGTGGGGAGGCAACTCCGCGAAAAAATTACTAATGTCTAGGTGTATTTATTTTCCTGGGTCTACCTGGGTTTCCTGGAACGAGCGACAGCGAGGCAGGAGAGGATCGCGAAATGGTACTTTCCACAAAAAAGTTTTCCGTGAAATCGTACATTCCGCTTAAGATTGTTCGCAAAATGATATTCGGCGAAATATTGTACAATCATGGCGAATATTACTATCCGCTTTCTGGCTGTGCAATGAGGGGACAGGCGAGTTGTTTTCTACTTTACTGTGAGCAAAAATTGCAAATTTGTATATTAAACAACCCATTCCAGGTAACTAATAAGCCTTAACGTAAGCAGCAAATCTGGCATTTTATACTGCACGTTATTGTATGTTAGCTTTTTGACTGCATAGGTGTTGTAAATTGACATCCAAAATTGTATTCAAATTCTTCGTGTCGGTAATTAGCTGTAAACTAGCATTGTCAACACTATAAAAAGGTTATCAGTAAAGTAGCTGTATATTTTGGCAAAATAGCATTTAAGTAGCATTTAAGGCGACTTAAATGCTTATTGGCCTATATTTGAATAGCATTGGTGATGCTTATTGGTTACCTGGGATGCTTTCATAGTTACGTAACTGATCATCCGAGATTCATGATTTATGTACAACACAGGTTAATTTGTGGCAATACGAAGTTTGTCGGGTCAGCTAGTTAACCAATAAAGTTGATTTTTGGTAGTTGACTAGGTTATAGGTTATAGCAGATACTAACAATGTACCAAAAATCAACTTTACGGGGTAATGGGTAGTTAAGAAATCGCCGTGGGCGTACAGCACCATGTAATGCCTTATTCGAGGGACTATTCTATAGATACAGAAAATAATCGAAAATTTGCTTATTTCTCTGTATGTACAATGTTTTGCAATATATATAAACTCCCATATCTGTACAACGAAAACCGTCGCTATTTAAGTCATCTTAAACCGATCCAAAAATAAATCCCCACATGTATCGATTTACTCCTGCTACAGCGACAAACATTCTGCAAACACGAAAAAGATCATCATGAGAAACAGTTGCTACGTCGAACCGAATAATGCTCATCGTAATTTCATCCGATAATCATCGTCATCATCATCGTTGACATTGATTCGTTTGGTGGATTGTGCCAGATTGTACCCGGAGCAATTCAACCGTCGAAATCGTTCCCGAGTAACGTAGTTACGAAACGTTGTTGGCGTAGCTGAATTTCCCAACATGTTTCCAACCCACACTCCCACCGCCCGCCGCCGCCACTGCGTCGATTTGCCATGGGCTTTAAACTATATCCTATTAAAGTGTAAGCATCATTCAACAATGGCACTTACCTCATGCGGCATCCTACTTTTGTGTGTAATCCTAATTATATCCACCTGATTAAATGACAGACGTACCTACCTAGTAGCACAAGCAGAATGAAAGCCAGCAGACTGTGTGCGAATCATTGATTGAAACAGGGATTGCACACATGGCGGCGGATACGGATGGAACGGTGTGACACACGGATTACGTCGTCGGTCGGTGGGGTGTTATTCGATTATTGTTATAGGTTCCAGGCGACAAACCTATTGATTGATACATGTAACAATACAGGCGGCGTTGGGTGCGAAACGTGTGCCCGTGTCTATTCATGTGTGTGCTTTGGAAAACTAGAACAAATATCGTTCCGGGTGTGGTGACGTATGTAGGGTTTTGTGATGAGGAGTACTATGTGACTCATTTACGTTATAGAAGGGTCGTCATTTGTTCCTCAAGAAGATGTTGATAAATCTTTCACCCTCACTATCAACACCACTGTAAGTGTATTGAGTGATAATGATAGACAGTTAAATTGCTAATAATGAAAGCCAGACGACCACTGCTGCCGCAGAGATTCAGCATTGTAATGGCATGATATGGTAATTAAAGTGATTTGAAACGTATTATTCGAAGCCATTTGGGTAAAGTTCAATTATCAGTTTAATAGAAGATTTGTAGCGACAAGCAAACTGCCCGCAATAAAGTACTCAGCTGATCAAAAGACGGAACAAACTATTCTGATTACTCCATAAGTGTCAACACTACAATTAACTGTCGTAACGCTATTGAAATTTGTGAAGTTTATGCAACTAATTATTTTATTTACAAAGATTAATATATTCTAAGCATCTGACTCAAAAATCTCACCATCTTGAAATATCGGCAATTAAAATTTAAAGTCCTTGATTCAGGATCCTGAAAGTTTTAGAAATTATTCATATTATACCTCAATAGATGTGTTGATAGGTAGGTATATCGACGTCAACTCATTAAGTATAAATATGATCGAAGGGAAGACCGGCTTTATTTCGTTATTTTGCACATACCTTTTTCGGGGGATATAATAATTTGCCATATTTGCATACTAAATTCAGACACTTTCTCGATTCGGGAAAATTAAAAATTCAAGCTTCCAACCACGACATTATTAGGGTACGTTTAGCTGATATGTTATTCGAATCACCAACCACCATCGCGCCGGTTATTGCCAACCTGCAAATGACCCGACCCGTCACGTCATGCATCGTTCGCGAATTGGTTTTGGTTCGTAATAGTATTACGCATCGTTTCAGTTCGAATGAAAAGCTGATGAGGAAGAAATTTTGCACATGATATTGCGATCAAACACCGACACACGCTAATAGCAATATGTGTAATGATAATCTGAAATAATGGCCTTTATGCGCTCGTCGAGGTCGCTCGTCCTGCCTGTTCGCCCGAATTTGATTACTGAATAAACCAATATAGCGAATATTATTTTTTCTCTCTCGTTTAATTCTGCTGTGGATTTTATTTGACGACAACACGTACGAGCTATATTATTATATGAAGCTAAAAATAATGACGATGGTAATGATATCGCTGCAACCGAGATCGGTGATATAAGTAGCCGGTGTGAAGCGAAAGGTCATTCACTTCGATCCGGTGCGCTGCAGCATTTTAATTTAGTTGTTTATGCAACTTTAAATACCGTTCCGTCGGATATAGTTCAATACAAATTAATTGATAACAAAATGTGAATTGAGCTTTTTTTGATAGCGTTATTGCGCTTTAATTACAATGACGTAAACGACGTCTCAACGTGGGTGGAGAAGAGAAAGCGTTTCGTTTCCTCTAAATTCCAAATATTATGGCCGCCTATTATTTCCAAATTAAATAATTTGGCTAATTTAATTGCTCGGCGAATGGGTTTGACATCATATTCCCAATTCCAATTTTCCCGTTTGAAAAGCACTTTCGACTTTTCAGTGCTTACATTTGTCGTTTACTGATACAATTCAGTACATGGTAATGATAAATAATGATAGGCAATAGGCAATGAATAGCTAACGTGAAAAATTGGTTGTTTTTAAGGTTTTATCTTCCTCACAGAAGAAACACCTCAATTTCCTCCCAAATGTAAGTTTTTAAATTAGAGCTCATAAGAAGCTTCGTCTGTAACAATTAACTCAATTTTAATACTGACCAAATGTAGACCAAATTCCACTAAATGCCAAAGCTATATTACAATAACGGATGAACCAGACCGAATTACGAATTTTCTATCTTTCTGTTTTTTTTCCTGTGTGGACTCATCACTGCGACCAGTATAGTTGATCTATTGTGATATCGCCCGGGTGTTTGCTGTATGACCTGCACTGCATTTCCCTTTGCTATAATCGCTATTGAATGAGCGATATGCTTATTAAATTGTATGCGTGCTTGTGTGTATTAGGTTTTACCCTTCCTTCAAAGCTTGATCTACTTTACCTACTTATTCCTCGCTGCCAGTACTATCCGTCCCTGGCGAGGACTCATTCGTTACTCTGACCAGTACAATTAACTATAGAAGGGACTTTTGCACTGTCAAGAAGCTTCTCAGTGCGTAAATTTATAATTCAGCATGAAGGAAGGGTAAATGAGGGGCCCGAGAATAAACTCATGCTAAAGTCACTTGACATCGAATGGCTTGATTCTACTAAGATTCGAACCCACGACCACTCGCTTGTCAAAGCAGACTCGATAACCTTGCGGCTACAGAGCCCCTCATCTTTCTGTTAAAAGGTGATGTGTAATGATTTGGAGCACTGGCTTACCACGCATAATTGCATTATTTTGACATTTTTGTACTATTTTGGTGGATGTTGCTGATAAAAACGATTATTCAACATAAAAGTTCAATTAATCTGTAAGAACATAAGATTGCGATATAGCACTTACAAAAACGAGACCATTGCATTAAAATATTGCTCTTCACCGCATGTCTTGTGTTAATGTTTAATGTAATTAAAATTGATTGTGATGATTGAAATGAGGTGATTTTTTCTTACGGAAAAGCCTGAAAAATATCAGCAACACCATTATTTATTTGTTATTTGTTATATTTATAAAAATTCATTCGACACAATATTGTGCTGATGAACGCTAATCTATACCTATAAAGAAGGATTTCTGTCTGTCTGTCTGTCTGTCCGTATGTTCCTTATAGAATCGAAAACTACTGAACCAATCGGCATGAAAATATGCATGTAGAGGCTTTTTGGGGCCAGGAAAGGTTTTAGTGATGGTTAGAAACCCCTCCCCCCACTAAGAGGGGGGGCTCCCATACAAATGAAACACAAATGTCTGCATAACTCGACAACTAATCAAGCAAATAGAACAAAATTTGGCATGTGGGTGTTTTCGGTGACAAGAATTTATTCTATGGTAAATTGAGACCCCTCACCTCTTCATAAGGGGAATTATAACTCCTCTCCTCTTTAAGAGGGGGGGCTCCTATACAAACGAAATACAAATTTCCTCAAAACTCGAGAACTAATCAAGCAAATGGAACCAAATTTGACACGTGGGTGTTTTTGGAGACAAATTTTTTTCTATGATGAACTGGGACCCCTCCTCACTTTAGGAGGGGGGGCTCCTATAGAAATGAAATACAAATTTCCTCATAACTCGAGAGCTAATCAAGCAAATGAAACCAAATTTGGCATGTGAAAGTTTTCGAGGGCATGAATATTTTCTATGGTGAATTAGGACCCCTCCCAACTTTAAGAGGGGGTGCTTCTACACAAATGAAATACAAATTTCCTCATAATTCGAGAACTAATCAAGCAAATGGAACCATATTTGGCATGTGGGTGTTTTTGGAGGCAACCATTTTTTCTATGATGAATTAGGACCCCTTACCTTTTTAAGAGGGGGGGCTCTCATACAAACGAAATACAAATTTCCTCATAACTCTAGAACTAATCAAGCGGTTGCATTTATCATGTGGGTGTTTTTGTAGGCAAGAATATTTTCTATGGTATATTTAACCAAATTTGACATGTAAGTGGTTTTGGACGCAAGATTTTTTTCTATGGTGAATTGAGACCCCTCTCTTCTTTAGAAAGCGAGTTATGGCCCATCTCCCCTTCAAGTGGGTGGGCTTCCATACAAATGTAATGCAAATTTCCTCTTATCTCGAGAACTAATCAATCAAATGGAACCAAATTTGGCATGTGGGAGTTTTATATGGCAGAAATTTTTTCTATGGTGAATTACGACCCCTTCCCCTTTTAAGAGGGGAGCTCCCATACAAATGAAATTCAAATTTCCTTATAACTTGAGAACTAATCAAGCAAATGGAACCAAATTTGGCATGTGGGAGATTTTGGAGTCTTGAATTTATTTTACGATAGTTAGAGACCTTTCACCCCTGTGGTAGGGGGATATGGACTCTCATACAAATAAAACAGAAATTTTTGCGAAACTCAAATACTAATCGAACTCGAGAAATTCGAGACTCTTCCATAAAACATTAGTCAATACAAGACCACAAAAACTATCTATAGTAACACTAGATCATTCAGGACGAGACGGTCGCGAGTGTTGCCGGTGACTCGCCGTCGGAAGCGCCGCCCACTGGGGGGCTTGCAAAACTCGAGATTGTGATAAAGATCATCCGAGATTTATGATTTATGTACAACACAGGTTAAGTTGTGGCAATACGAAGTTTGTCGGGTCAGCTAGTCATAAATATAAGAGGCTTATGTCTGTCGCCAAAACGAGGGGCGCGATATGTATTTTCGTGGTAATAGTCGCCCACATTAAGCAAAGGCTCAAACCAATCATACCAGATTACATTCAAGACGAGCAAAAGTAACGTAGTTGCACCTCATAGAGTTACATAGCGTTAGCGTTACATATAGGGCTGTCTAACCGGTAGTACCGGTAGTACCGAAACCGGTAATACCGACCAATTTTTGGATACCGAAATACCGGTTTTGGAAAGACAAAAAACCGGTATTTCCGGTATTTTCTAATATTTTGATATTTTCTAATCTCCTCCTACCTTATTAGAACTAAGTTTGATAGAAGATTGTAGAATTTCTAGAAAAGCAATTTGGTATTTGCTGAAGAGATTCTTTGACTATTAGCAATGAAGAGGGTGAAATTGTGGTTCAAACAGTCACAGTAGAACGTAGGTATTTGCTGTAAAAATCCTTTATTGCATGAGCCCGGCAACGTCACTTACAATAGTAAATCGTCACCCAGAATGAAGTACTGTAGCATCAATTTCAACTGAAGCAGCGCCGCTTCGTCAATGACAGGTTTTTACTTTATCGTGACGACTGGGACAAATAGCAAATGAGACGTTATATACAGCGCACTACTTCCGACGCTAGGTTTAATGTATGGTACGGTACGAAAGAAAAATCGTTTGCCGTTTTTTCGGAAGTCCAATTTAGTGCTGGCGATTCAATATTTTTCTATCAAATATTCAGTAGAAGGCTAACAACTTTGAATGCAATTGAATTGGATTTGAGTAACATTTACTACAGTCAACATCGACAAATCTTGCCTGGCTATCGTCGTCATTTGAAACAGTCACTAACTTCAGCTGAAGCTTGTTTGAAACGTTCTGTTCAATAAATGAAACAGGTCGCTCCATTTATGAAGTGAAAATAAGAGAAAGTCAGCTTCATTTATATGTTTCGACGATGCCGGGCTGAGATCAGAATACATCTTTGCGCTTTTTGAGCATTCTTGCCATCGAAAGATCTACCAAGTCTTTCGAGTGATGCATTTATTAAACAAGCAGATGAAATCTCCAAGCCACTACCCTCTTTGCGAATTGATAGCAGAGAAGAGAAGGTATGTGTGACCGATGATGAATAGGATGACGCTAGGCAAGGGTTCCGGTTTGGGGATGGAGGAAAAATTTGTGCAGAGGTAGGAGACCCGGGCGTTTATTATGCTAGAAGCTACAAGACCGGGATTTTTGAAAATAGTTTAGAGCGGATTTCCCTATTATCAATTTGAAGAAATGAAAGAAAAAATCCTGATGCATTTAGAGCCATTCGTTAGACTTCGATGAAAGCGGAAGTTTTTTCAATTGTTGGAAGAGGTGGCAACAAAATCCGTTTTAGCAGGGGAAATAAATCGCTTAGCGTATTCTATCTGCTTAAATTCTACTTTCTTAAGCAACAATACTGCAGCTAAAGTTTGAAAATGAAGTCATTTATTGAAAAACATCAACATTCCTGTTGATTTCGAATAATCTGCCAATACCGAAATACCGGTTTTCATCAAAAGCGCCCAATACCGACAGCCCTAGTTACATAGCGTACCTCAAATTTGCTCTTAATTAGATGCGAGACGACGCGCGCGGGTTACAGCTGGCTACAGACAAGGCTCATATATATATATATATATATATATATATATATATATATATATATATATATATATATATATATATATATATATAGAATAAGAAGATATTCATATAACACATGTTTTATTACATTTCCATATACCATCATTATCGTAAAGGGGAAGGAGCATCATGGTATCGAATGAATCGTAACCAGCCCAAGTCATATGAGGTCGGAGAGGACTTTGACGCGCCCTTCTAGCACACAAATCATCACGCAAGATAAGTTTGCACGGCGAAGTTATGTATCTAGAAACCGGAAGTCTATGCTGGAAGGAGTGTCTTATATTCCCGTGAAACCATATAAGCGACATTTCATATAGATCAACCCAACCCCTTTTGGTCCTTCACGAACAGCATTGATATGAAAGTTGCTAGGTAGATAAATTCGATTCTGCAGTAATTCTACTTGCATACAATAAGAAACCCTTGAGGTGATAGTGGCTGCCCCCAGACATAGCTACATACAAAATTTCTCGACTTTGTGACAGATCTCCTGCAGTGCCACGATGTCTAACTTTCGGGGTTTTAGCTATATTTTATCAGCACCCTGTCACAGCAGTCATTCCATGTCTTTAATTCCTTACCTTTGTCCATGCCGATGATTCTAAGTCAAATTTCCCTGATTGGTGGTAGAAAGGTAGATTTAGTTAAGTAGGTTGCCTTACTAGGCCACCCTACCGAGTCTCGTAATGGGGCTGCCATCGTAAGTTTAGTGCCTACACAACATATTTCTTCAGTCAGCTGCCCGCTATTGATCAGACGCTATCGTGAGGCGCTCTTAACCTGGAGTACTATCCTATTAACACAGTTGTCATAAAGCAGTTGTGGCAACTGATTTAAAACCAATTTCAGTCGTAAATAAGTTCCCTTAACTAAAAGTGCCAAAAGTATGCTGCTTGGGTATCAATATTAGTGTACACATGTTTTTAATAAATGTAGTAGCTATTTGCTATAAGGAGTGTCTTGTAAAGTTTTCTTTCGAATATGTTGGTCAGCTTAAAAAAGACTAAGAAAAGAAACGGAATGATTGAAACCTGTTGGTATGAGTTCAGTAGATTGGATAAAGTAATATAAAATTATTCGAAGGATCGAGATCAACGAAGTTCATCGAATCACAGAATAGCAAAAAGAAAAGGTAGAATATATAACTGGGCTGAGGAGGCACATCCATGGCGCTATTGAAATAACTGCGAGAGAGTTGGTAGGCACAACGAATGGAAGACATTGTAACAGTTCGTTTGATGCCTAATACCAGAGAGTGACAAATAAGAAGAATCAGACTAGGAGTCCCATGATTACTATAGCTATTATCGTGAGCTGAAAAACGGAAAGGGTGCTGGGCAAGGACAGTATCCCGGCTGTACTTCTAAAATCGGGAAGCAAACGGCTGTACAACTCAATCCATCGGATTATTTTTAAGACCCGTGGGGATGAATAAATCCCGGAGGGGTAGCAGGATGACCTAACTTTTCTTATTTTTGTAGAAGGACAGTCTTGAGTGTAACAGGCATAACATCTCGTATTTTGTTGTGTTGATTAAGACCGTTAGCGGAGTGCTTCGTCGACGAGGACTAAACTAGAATTTGTGAAAATCAATGAATTTGATTTTTACCCTACGTCAGTTGCTAGACAAGTTCCGGAGAGCCACAGATCCATCCTTTGTTTGTTAACTTTAAGGCTGCGTACGATTCAGTCAGACGAAATGCTAGAAAATGCCTATGCTGGATATGTTTTCCGACGAAAATGGTTAAGCTGATTGGTACGATGCTAGATGATTCAAAATCACACGCCAAAATACCAAGTGAGACGTCACGCGAAGTAAAACGACAGATTGCAGTCGCGAATCGGTCTTTCTGCTCTCTTTTTAGAGAGCCGCAGTCCCAGACCAACAGTACTGGAGAACCATAATTTATTTGGTACAGAACGATAACGGATTTAACGCCTATAAAATAAAGTCTACGAAGAAACGGATCAATCAGGGGTGGCCTATTTTAATCAGTAGAACAGAAATAAGCTTAAATGAAAATTCAGGACAGCTTAAGAAAGCACCTTTGTGATGCGTTGCGTTCGGCTGATTAAAATTAGTTCCAGCGCCTCACTTGTTAATGTGAAAAGCAGAAGTTCAGCTTAATAATAGTGACGTTTAGTGCTTAAAGAACTAAAGTTAGCATACCAATCTTATGCTGATATCCCCCAGTTAGTCAACCCATCCAACAAACATTTTTGTTGAATAGTAGGTTATTCGACCGTTGTATAGCTAATTACCGATTAACAGGCTTGTAGGCGCTTTATAGGCTGTTATAATACAAGATGATTATTGGGTATCGCTTATAATAAGATAAAACAATCAGTGATCCGCTTAGACTACCAAAAATAGGTTCCTTATCCTAATTTAACTTTTAAACGGCTGTTAGGTTCCGTTTAAACCGAAATACTGAAATATTGTTATGGCTTCTTAGGAAAATTTCCAATCGATTGATATGAATATCTGTAGAATCTATTGATAAACGAAATTTTTAAATTGAATGGCGGTGGTGATGATGTGGTGAATTCTGTATTATGCTACAACTGCTTACCTATGGGGCTCTTACGTTACTGTCTTGCATACCCATCGGGCGGTGCACGCGTTATGTTTCATCACTGTTGGTTGAATTTCTGGCGTTCACAATATATGCAACCACTAAGAGTAACTTTTTGTTGAAAATGGCAATGTCTTCATAAAAATTAATAGCAAAAATGCAAAATAACTTGAAACAAATTATGAAAACATTTCAATAAGTTGCGTCGGCAATGTAAAAATAAATATAGTGAATACAGTAACAAAATCAGCGGCATTTGTGAGTTTGGATCAGGGTGAATTATCTCTTTTAGATTAGTGTTACGCGTACATCATTTTGGTCACTTTCATTTAATTTTGCCATAAATGTCCAAAATAGAGTACTCGTAACGTCTGCTCAAAATAGATAAAATTACAGTTGGATTTCGAATTTGGCATGGTTCGATTTTGGCAACAAAAGTATTCGTTTTTGGCAACACAAGATATTTCACTTCCAAAAATATGCTTAAATGTCAATCAGTTTTTGCATACATGCTTTAAATGACGTAAAAATGATGCCCTCAGTATGTCCATGAAAAAAAGTTATGTGGTTTCGAACAATAATATTTTTATTGCCGTAGGACTACGTCTTAACGTAGGGTATAAATAACTTATTTGCACCGGACGGATAGTTCTTGGCGGGCTTTTCTAACATAAAATGGTTGCAATCGTTGATCAAAGATATTTAGTCAATTTCTAAAGCATTTACATAAAAAAATTTCATGTCGAAAAAGGGTCTCGATTTTGGCACGGTTTCGATTTTGGCAACATAGGCGACACGCATTTGTTGCCAAATTTGAAAACCTACTGTATTTTTTTAGAGGATCAGTACACTTAGAAAACAAAAAAACAACCCCATTTTAATATTTCTTCTTCCATATTCGAGTATTTGTGTAATAAATTGCGGTTTATATTAAGAACTTCTCGTACTTACGTTGATTTAATAATGTCCGTTAAAAAAAATCAGAATTTTACTCGATCATAATTTTTTCATTAGGCCATTACAAATATTTAAAAAAATTTTTGTCCTTCCGGTGTTGGACAACTGAAGTGGGGGGCAAAAAAAGAAACAAAGATATTTTTTTAATCGGCCAAAAAAACTGTGTTTTAGCATTCTTACTTAAACTTTAAACGTGAAAACGTGAAATCTTTTTTGCCTATTTTCGGAAATTCCGTTGTTGGAAATTTCCATTTCTGTTCCATGCGTTAATACTCATTTTTCGAGTTTTTTAGACTGTAGAGCCCACAGACAATTGATTTTATAAAAATATTTTGACTTATGTCCGACAAATTATTTTTTTGCCCCCCGATTTTTTATATCAGTTTCAAAGAGGGGGGGACACATCTAGTTTAGTTTTTGCTCTTGCATGCGCCTTAATATTGGCAACATCCATTTTCCCTAGCGATTTACGCGAAGATATTAATCTATTTTTGATGTTTTCAATATTGGTTTTGAACTTTGATAAAGGCCTCTCGAATATTATATTTAAACCAATAAATAGTAGTTGGTAGTTGGTTTGGAGGTACGATGCTGGTCTAACAAGCTACTTGTCGTATGTACGAATCTGAAGCCCCGTAACTGACCTGTACTCTAATAGCCGGCAGAGAAGTCTGTCCATAAAGAAAAATTAAGTCTTAGAAAAGACGTTTAAGTCCACGGCTTTGTTTTTTTTTAGTAGTTAAAAATATAGACATTTCGCTGGATGAGTTACGAGTTACTAAATCACAACGTAAAGTACTAGTTGAGAGTTTCCGGATTTCCTCCGTTTAGTCTCTTCCCAATGAAAGATGTAGATTGGAAACCGAAAATTACCAGATATTCTTTGTAAAAACCGATTTTTTTACTATTCTGATTACGTATATGAATTCGTACTGTGACACATTAGGTGTATTTCGGATGTAAAAATACATTTTATAAATTTTTATTTCAAATCAAAAATATATTTTTTTGTTCTTGTGAATATTGTACAATATTTTTATATGCTTTCTCGCTCAAATCCTTAACAATTGTTTTATTGTTTTACAACCCATCTGACTTAAAGTCTAAATGAAGTACTATTAACACTAATTATAATCTACGACAATTGCATTGTCACCAAACGCTTGAACTTATTCAACGGTTCACCGAATTCAAAATACTCCTCTACTTGATTGAAAGTTATAATTAAATATTTACAAACATTGTTCAATCACACCTTGCCTGACTCTTGTCTTTCTCCTAGTTATCGTCTAATACTCTTCATTTCCATTACTATTTAAAATTGGGCCAGACCCCGCACTCACCACATCAAAGATGTTCTTCTATTCTGTGAAATGTGGAAATTCTGCTTCGAGATAAAATGCTAGATGATGTGTAATGTTTTAACTAACTTTTATGAATATAAATAAATAAATAATTCCTTTACTTTCTAAAATCTAATACGTCAGCGAAATTTGTTTGTTCCTAGGATACAACCATTCGTTTGCGCTTCAGAAAAAAATAAGTGATTCTCATCCATTCACAACTATTTATCACAACTTAGAGAAGACTTTTTAAAACTAACTCATGCATACTCTCATTCATACTTCCCTTAACATACTTCGAATTGTCTTAAAACTTTAGCACACTTTTCTCGGTTGTCAACTAAAAATTCAAAATAGTCCCCTTCTTGTATGTGCTTTCGTACACTGGTTTATGTTCGAGTGATGCAGCACTCTATTTTAAACGTTTATGTTTATGTTAAAACTCTTCCCTTTGCCGATAAAACATTTACTGAATCGATCTATCGATGAAATGTACTGATTTGCAGTTTAGTGGACCGAGTATTTTGTGTTCAGTCGCCGATTCCATCGACAGATCAATGTGCGCAACTCTGCATGGTGGCACGGTTGCCAGATTAAAACGAATCAACAATTCAGACTCAGAGTCCTCAACTTTGCTCATCTCTTTCACTTCTCAAAATGTACGTTCGCAATCTACCGGTTACGCTGACTGCTTTTTAAACCAATCTGAGAATGGTTAATAGTAGCAGCCGGCCCCTTTCGTATTGTCCTAGAGCTTGTACGTAGTAGTATCCCGCATCGGGCTGGCATCCATCGTCATCAATTCTCAGAACTGCAGAATCTGGTTGATCCAGTCCCTGAACTCCGATATCCTCGTGTACACCCCGGGCTGATTGGCCTCTGCACAACCGATACCCCAGGAGATGACTCCGGCCAGCAGGAAGCGTTTGTCTTGCCGCTGAATCACCATTGGACCTCCGGAATCGCCTGTGGAAAATGAAAGGAAAATGTGAATAAATGGGCTATTGGAGGATTTGAAATTTGAAAATTACCTTCACAGGAGTCGTATCCTCCCTTTTTCCATCCAGCACAGATGAATATGTGTGGTATGTGTTCAATATAACCGGCACTTCGGTACATTGTTTCGCAGATTTTATTCTCGATCACAGGAACCGTTACCTCTTGTAGGACGCTTGGCAGTGGACCATCTGTAAATAGAAACATTAAGTTGTGAATTCCGAATCTGTGTAACTAAAAAGACGGAGCTCTTTGGCTATTATTAAATACATGCTGATCGCGGCCGTAACAAGTTCTAACCTCATCCCCAGCGAAAATATTCAACAGGACACCGCCTCTGGTTCCTGGTAAAAACTAACAGAAGTTGACTCTAGTGTTTCATCATGCGCCATGCGTGAGAGTATGCTTGAAACTATCAATGTTTCGCTGTTGAATACAACAGATGTCGTTACTTTGTAAAGTATATTGTACGTTTCGGAAACAGCTCAATTTTGGCGACAATAAATTTGCTCAAAGCAGCAACATTACTCTCTCAAGCATCTCAGTTTCTTTTGTGTTTATCGCTAGTCGCAATATAACGTTTGACACCTGAACCAATAAATAGTTGGTAGACATTGTTTTTATTTATTGCGTTCATGTTACGAAATTTAATTTTTTCGAATTGAAATGTCACAAACATATTCAGTACATAGGCTCTCGTACAGTATCAATTCACTTTTCCACGCTCTCGGATGAATGGTAGTAAGATGATATGAATAGCGATTGTTTTTCAGGTTGGTAAACATAGACAAGTGAGAAATTTTGATTTTACTGCCACTAGAAAAGCGCCATCTCTTGTAAAGCAACGGTTCGTATGCTGGTGTCCTATAGGTAATTTTAACTTCAAAGTCCGTCGATATCTATGAAGACTGGATCGGAAACCTATCGAAAGACATATCTCTTATCAGACGCTGACGCTGACGAAGACGCTGCGAAGACTAAAAGAACGATCAGCGCTTTCACGCGGTGATATCGCAAAAAGGCTGGAGGTGTTATCCCAAGTAACAATTTGGGTTTTATTACATTCTTATGATGACGTTTAAGACCAAAATTGGTCATGAAAGAGTACAATAAAACTCACATCGCTGCTTGGGATTTATACTTATACTTATGCATCGAACTAAGAGTTGGCAGTCACACTTGCGACTTATAAGAAGGTAGTCGTTGGCATAGATGGCTCGGGTGGCTCGTGCTGTTTCAAGCAGTCATCTCCATTCCATCTTGGACCACTCGTCACCAATTTTCCAGGCGTATCAGACGCAAGTCGCTTTCGGCCTGGTTGTACCATCTTGCACGTTGGATCCCTCTGTTTCTGGTGTCCTGGTCCTGGTGTTAAAGAGATCGTTTTCATCATATTGCCGTTCGGCATCCTAATTTAAAGAATTACTGGTCCAATGACGGTTTGAATATTATCAGCTTCAAACAGCAGCATATGCTTCTTGATCGAAGCATTTTGCAAAAGGCAACGTAGGCCTGATTTCCCGCTTGAATGCGCCACGGGATCTGCTTACTAGTGTTATCCGCGATCACCAGCGATTTAGGTACACGAACTCATCTACCGCTTTTAGTTCGTCGCCGTTAACGGTTAACATCCGTGGGAGATGCGCGGTTGTCTCTTTTGAACCTCTTTCGTTCATGTAGTTGGTCTTCGTAACATTCATAATAGATTACGCTTTCAGATTTATGTAAATTGCATCCGCCGCCTTGGCTATTAAAGTGATCTGCGAAGCCTAGGCGATAGCTACTTCTGCTCATGTTTTTCGTTTAAATGCTTGTTCTGTGGGTCACCCCTTCAAGAGCATGCATGTTGAATAGCATGCAGAATAAGCCGTCACCTTGTGTCAACCCTCGCCGCATTTCAAAAGGACTCGAGAGTATCCCCAATCACTCGATCCAATGAGCTCTGATCGGTCGCATCAGTTTACCCGGAAAATCGAGTTCGTGCATTATTTGCTAGAGCTGGTCTCGACTAACTGTATCGCATGCTGCTTTAAAGTCAATAAAGATGTGATGCGTGAAAACGTTTTACTCCCGACATTTCTGCAATATCTGGTTCCGGTGAATTTTGTCCGTAGTGACGTGAGCCCCTATGAGCCCGCCTGAAAATTTTCTACGAAACCTTATGCTATCGGTGATAGCCGGCGGATTTGGGAGAGTACCGTGTAGGCGGCGTTTACTAGCGTTATGCCGCGATAGTTGCAGCAGCCGAGCCAAACACCCTTTTTGTAGATGGGACAAACCACTCCTTCCATCCATTCCTCCGATAGCTTCTGCTCCTCCCAAATTTAGGAAATAAGCCAGTGCAGATCCGTTACCCGCGTTCCTCGGCCATGTTTACAATGCTCTACTGGTAGGCGGTCCATATCGGTGGTATCGTTGGTCTTCAGCAACCTAATTTCTCGTTTGACATCTTGGAGATCAGCTGCTGGGCCATTACATTCCTCGGTTAGGTTCCGTTTCACCTCTTTCTGCAACTTCGCAATTGTGGTGTTCACTGAAGAATTGCTTCTCCTTATCGACCAATTTGCGTCTAGGAAAACATCTGTAACACACTTGTTCCGTGTTAGTTTGGCCCGATTTGGTATCCTGCCATTACGGAATAAACATCATAGAGTGGTATGGAGCCAACAAAGTGTAGGTGATGCCTTAGGACAAGAACCATCCCAATACGCCAGAGCTCCGCCTAATTGGGAAATGTCCCACCTAAACAGTCAAGGGACTATTCCCGCGCAATGAGCTTCTCGTGTAAATGGAGCTTGAAACAATATTCCAGTCAAAACGAACATTTCAAAATCGATGCGGTGATGGATGAGGTTTTCGAGGTAAGGAAAACGAAATATATTTCATAGTACGACGATATAAAATAAAAAATGTAAGTCAAAATCAGCCCTTGACTAGAATGACGTTTACGTTCACGTTTTATTGGTGGCTTTCCACAGTGTGGTTACCCGAAAAAAAAAATAACCGTAACATGAAGATAAACATAATTGTAACAGTAGGATACAAAATACAGTCAAATAATAAAATTTATCATCAGAAAATATAACCAAACTATTAAACTTATTGTATTTCACCATAACTTCCATGGTTTTGAGAGATTCTACCATAACAATCATTCTACAATAACAAGTATCAATAAAAAATCTATTCATTCGCGAACAAAAATTATCATGTACAGTAAAAGTTATCGTCCTTTTATGGTATTTTTTTAAGGGGAAAAACTAAATATAGTTAAAACAGCAGTAAATTTGTGAAGAAATATGGAAAATTCTATTCCACAAAATAAGAAACATAAATATGAATACAATTTAAACTTGAGGCAGTTTTACAATAAATTTACCATAAGTTTCAATGTGCACAATAAAAACTGTTGTCGACGCATTGTTTCTACTACAACATTTAATGTAAATTTTTTTACGAATAAGTCACAAAAGTAAAATTTTTTTTCATGTTGAAATTAAAAATGTTTTATAGTATCCCTAGAGTGAGACAATAAGAGAAGATAACTTAAGCATCACTTACTATGTTTGTGGTTCGTTGTCCTTTTAAGGGGGCATAGTAATTTTTACACCATATTCTTTGCATTATTTCAAATATTTTTTTCTCGATAACGCGAAAAGCGAATCGATTCGGGCTTATTGCTTTCTAAACATTGCACTTCATACTAATATTTGCAGTTTTGTTTGCATATGTGAACCTCTTCCTCTCTCTCTCCTTGAACATGATCATTCGAAAAAAACATGATTTGCGGTACCATGGATTGGTGCTGGGGGGCTTATCCAAATTGAAAAATTCCAAAACGACATGAAAGAATATTAAATTATCTCTTGTTTGACCCATCCTTTTTTTAAAATTCGAACGCATAACAAAATGGCGGACATTCAAACATAAAAGTACGGTTTTTAGTCGAAAAAATTGACTTTAAACATTTCTAAAAAATACAAAAATTGTAATATCGAAAAAAGAATGGGTCAAACACTAGATAATTTTGTTGGCTTTGAAACAAAATAAGAATCATGAGAATTGCTTGAGCCGTTCTTGAGATATTTATGGTACCGACTTTCAAAACCTGGTTTCGAGAAAAACGACGTTGAAGTTTTTATTCGCTGTGTAATCGCTCCAGACATGCGCGGTACAAATAGCTGTAACTTTGTCAATTTTTGGAATTCATCGAAATGACTTGAAACACATATGGTCAAAATGTTAATCTTTCGAAATCTATACCTATAAAGAAGGATTTCTGTCTATCTGTCTGTCTGTCTGTCTGTCTGTCTGTCTGTCTGTCTGTCTGTCTGTCTGTCTGTCTGTCTGTCTGTCTGTCCCATGTTCCTTATAGAATCGAAAACTACTGAACCAATCGGCGTGAAAATTTGCATGTAGAGGTTTTTGGGGCCAGGAAAGGTTTTAGTGATGGTTAGAGACCCCTCCCCCCACTAAGAGGAGGGGCTCCCATACAAATGAAACACAAATTTCTGCAAAACTCGAGAACTAATCAAGCAAATAGAACCAAATTTGGCATGTGGGTGTTTTCGGTAACAAGAATTTATTCTAGGGTAATTTGAGACCCCTCCCTTCTTTATAAGGGGAATTATAACTCCTCTCCCCTTTAAGAGGGGGGGCTTCCACACAAATTTCCTCATAACTCGAGAACTAATCAAGCAAATGGAACCAAATTTGGCATGTGAAGGTTTTCGAGGGCAAGAAAATTTTCTATGTTGAATTAGGACCCCTCCTCACTTTAAGAGGGGGGGGGGCTCCTGTACAAATGAAATACCAATTTCCTCATAACTCGAGAACTAATCAAGCCAATAGAACCAAATAAACATGTGTGTGTTTTTGGAGACAAATTTTTTTTCTATGATGAATTGGGACCCCTCCCCACTTTAGGAGGGGGGGGGGGCTCCTATACAAACGAAATACAAATTTCCTCATAACTCGAGAGCTAATCCAGCAAATGGAACCAAATTTGGCATGTAGGTGTTTTTGAAGGCAAGAATTTTTTCTATGATGAATAAGAACCTCTCCCCACTTTAGGAGGGGGGGCTCCTATACAAATGAAATACAAATTTCCTCATAGCTCGAGAACTAATCAAGCAAATAGAACCAAATTTGGCATGTGGGTGTTTTCGGTGACAAGAATTTATTCTATGGTAAATTGAGACCCCTCCCTCTTTATAAGGAGAATTATAACTCCTCTCCCTTTTAAGAGGGGGGGGCTTTCATACAAATTACCTTATAACTCGAGAACTAATCAAGCAAATGTAACCAAATTTGGCATGTGAAGGTTTTCGAGGGCAAGAAAATTTTCTACGGTGAATTAGGACTTCTCCCCACTTTAAGAGGGGGGGCTCCTGTACAAATGAAATACAAATTTCCTTCTAACTCGAGAACTAATCAAGCAAATAGAACAACATTTGGCATGTGGGTGTTTTCGGTGACAAGAATTTATTCTATGGTGAATTGAGACCCCTCCCCTCTTTATAAGGGGAATTATAACTCCTCTCCCCTTTAAGAGGGGGGGCTTCCATACAAATTTCCTCATAACTCGAGAACTAATCAAGCGAATTGAACCAAATTTGGCATGTGTGTGTTTTTGGAGACAAATTTTTTTTCAATGATGAATTGGGACCCCTCCCCACTTTAGGAGGGGGGGTCCTATACAAACGAAATACAAATTTCCTCATAACTCGAGAACTAATCAAGCAAATGGAACCAAATTTGGCGTGTAGGTGTTTTTGGAGGCAAGAATTTTTTCTATGATGAATTAGGACCTCTTCCCACATTAGCAGTGGGGGCTCCTATACAAATGAAATACAAATTTTCCCATAACTCGAGAATTAATTAAGCAAATAGAACCAAATTTGGCATGTGGAGGTTTTTGGAGGCAAAAATATTTTCTATGGTGAATTAGGATCCCTCCACACTTCAAGAGGGGGGCTTCTACACAAATGAAATACAAATTTCCTCATAATTCGAGAACTAATCAAGCAAATGGAACCATATTTGGCATGTGGGTGTTTTTGGAGGCAACCATTTTTTCCATGATGAATTAGAACTTCTTACCTTTTTAGGACGGGGGGGGGGGGCTCCCATAAAAACGAAATACAAATTTCCTCATAACTTTAGAACTAATCAAGCAAATGGAACCAAATTTGGCATGTGAGAGTTTTAGATGGCAGAATTTTTTTCTGTGGTGTATTACGACCCCTTCCCCTTTTAAGAGGGTGGGCTCCTATACAAATAAAATACAAATTTCCTTATAATTTGAGTACTATTCAAGCAAATGGAACCAAATTCAGCATGTAGGAGATTCTTGAGTCTTGAATTTATTTTATGATAGTTAGAGACCTCTCACCCCTGTGGTAGGGGGATATGGACTCTCATACAAATAAAACAGAAATTTTTGCGAAACACAAAAACTAATCCAACTCGAGAAATTCGAGACTCTTCCATAAAACATTAATCAATAACAAGACCACAAAAACTATCTATAGTAACTAACACTAGACCATTCAGGACGAGCCGGTCGCGAGTGTTGCCGGTGACCCGCCGTCGGAAGCGCCGCCCACTGGGGGGCTTGCAAAACTTGAGATTGTGACAAAGATCATCCGAGATTCATGATTTATGTACAACACAGGTTAATTTATGGCAATACGAAGTTTGTCGGGTCAGCTAGTAATCAATAAAAAAAATTTCGATTTTTTTAAATTGAAAAAGTACTATGCCCCCTTAAAGCTAGGAGCTATGCGGATTGAATCAAGTAATAATAGGAACCATTCATAAAATTCGAACCCACTTTTCTTCTAGGTTCTAGGTCACCATGATTCGCCGATATTGCGTAACCCTTGGCCCATAGAGGGTTAGTCAAAGGCAATATCTATAACCGCTGAATAAGCGTGCGACGTCTTTCAGTGTCCGCCATCATCGGGGATGCTGAGTTATTTTTAGACACGAATTGTGCCTCGTTCCCGTCCATTGCAGTCAATCCTAACTGGGAAAACGGAACGCATCTGGTCAGTTTTGTCTAAAAACAACTCAGCTCCGCTTGTGATGGTGAAATTGAAATAATTTGTTCTGGTAAGATCTAGTTTCACGGTTGATAATTCAGATTTCAGTACGAATGTTAAGGGGCCTGAGAAGCCACTGGATATCGAATGGATCAACTCTACTTAGATTCGAGTCCATAAGTACTCACTTGTTGAGTAGAATTTGGAAACCTGGCGGCATCTTGATATTTAAAGCATATCAGAGGATTTGGTTGTAATGTGAGTTGTTTTCACATTATTTGGGTAGTTGCCGCTAGCGTGTAACTTGCACGGAAAGAAAATGTCGGAGTCCATCAGTTGACAGTTTCTCGCGTAAATGCGGTGAGTAGTTAGTCGTACGGGTGGCGAACTACAGCATATCACATTGGCGATCCACTACCAAATTGAACCTTCGGGTGACTTTAGGGTTAAATTATGAAGTAAGACAAATGTAATATATTTTGTAGGGCTAATTTAAACATTTGTTGGCAACGTTGTTGTTGGATGGAACCGGAAAAAGCTCATGGCCAACATTAAAATTAAGTCGGCAAAAGCCCATGGCCAAAGTATATTAAGGAAGAAAGCTAGAGAAAGGTCAAGGCCAACGCAAATTAGCATTGAAAGAGGGAAAGTCCATAGTCAAATTATTTTATGGTTGAGACAGGGAACCTTCATTGCCAAAGCACATTAAAATCGAGTTGGGAAAAGCCCATAGCAAACATTCGTTAGGGTTGACTCGGGAAAAGCCCAAGGCCAACATCTATGAAAATTAAGTAGAGTTGAATCTAAGGAAGCTCAGTTTGCTTCGTGATATGTTACTGGGTTAACAAGCCAGTCGTCGTATGTTCGAATCATGGCTGGTCGGCGCTTGATAAAGAGTCAGTAAGATCGTGTCAGTAGCCCCGTAATTGTCCTGTACTCTAACAGCTGGCTGTGTAGTCTGTCGGTAAAGAAGGGTCAAGTCTGATAAAGATGTTTAAGCTCAAGGTTTTGCTTTGAGCCTAAGGCCAAAGTTTTAAAACTACCAAAATGTTGGACAAGTAGAATGCCATGACCATTGATTTCAGGAAGGTAAGGTACATAGGTGTACAATATCAACGACAAGATCTACCTACTATCTACCAAAATACTGAGATGGTTTCGCTTTTTCTAACAAAGATTTTTGGAGAAGTAGCATTATAAAACGGAAAGCGATTTCTCCACAGGCTATCTGGCAGAGCTAACGAATTTCAATATAACAAACAGGAATAATAACATAATATAATGAATTGCTCATTTTACGCAGGGGGAAGATGAGGCATCCGGGCATTTATATCTTACTAAAGGATTCGCCTGTAATGTGTAATATGTATTGTTTACACATTCTTTAAGTAGTTACCGCTAGTGTGTAACTGGCACAGAGAGAAAGTGTCGGAATCAGTGGACAGTTGCTCGCGAAAATGAGGTGAGTAACTGAAGTTTTTGGAACGTCTTAGTAGAATACGAAACCTGAAAATAAATCAAAAGAAAACTATTCCAATTAAATTCTACTATCTATATTTATTCGCGACAGATACGTATTTCGCCTATGACATGCAGTTCGAAAACAGACACTGATGAAGCCTGCAAGTCGTAGGCGAAATATGTATCTGTCGCGAATAAATATAGATAGTAGAATTTAATTGGAATAGTTTTGTTTTTATTTAATTTCAGATAAAAATCAGTTTCATCAAGGTATCAAATTTTGTTTTCAATTTGCTATAAAACTTTGCTCGGGTAGTTAGTCGTGCAGATGGTCAACTACAGGAAATCACAAGGACCGTATTAGATCGGCCTTTAATAAATAAATATATCAGCAAAATTTGCTTTATCGAACTACTCGTCTTGAAAAATCGTGCGATTGGATACCTCATTTGCCATGCTTTTAGAAAATGGTGCAGTACGTTAAACAGATTTTTATTTCTCTTTCGTCTGCTACCAATGATGTGACATAAAAATCCTTCTGCAATCCGGAATATCTCTCGCAAAATGGAACCAATAATGCGACTCGTATTAATCTAACAAAATATCTAACAAAAATCAAGTGACCTTCAGTTAAAAATGAAATTTAAGTAGAAGGAATTTATTCTAGATAACTACTTCATTTGAAGCAAACATAATTTGAAAAAGTCAAGAGTCATTGCTAAAGCTAAATGTCATAATACATTCCTAGGCTCGATGCTGCTTTATTTAACTCAACAATGTAGACATATGAGCAGTTCTACCAGTATTACATTGAAAGCTTTGCTTCCCTGAGGCGGTACAGTTCAATGAGTGGACAGGCATTCAAATGAGTGGGTTAACACTGCATATAGCAACTCAAATGCAATTTAATCATGCATCGCGCAGATAATTGCATTTATAATAATAACAGGCACTCACCTTCGTACAATCGCCCCCAGCCGGTTACGAACGCTGTCCGACCGATAAAGTTCTCATCCCCATCGGGAACGCAAACTGGAATAATATTTGGCTGGAATATCACTGGTTCGTAGAATCTAAAATATTTGTTCATTTGTTAGAGGTCTCTCTCCGTCTCTAGAGTACTACAATCAAAAACTGTTACCTTAGCAACGCTAGATCGTACTCGAACGTACGGGGATCGAACTGAGGATGGGATGCCACAATCTGCACCCGCCGTTCCTGATAGCCATAGGGTTCCTCTTCCAGTGCCAGGTCGTACTCGCCAAGACGTAGCAGTAGATCCGACGGTGGAACGCTAACAAAAAAGCAAAATTATATTCGTCATTAATACTTGCATCGCTGTACCGTCGAAGATGATAACCAGAACTTATCATACTTATCCACGCAGTGAGCTGCCGTGATGGCCCAGTTCTCGTTCAGCAGAGCGGCTCCGCATTTGTGCAGGTAGGTCGAGGTTCGCCACTGTCGCAGGGAAATCTGCCATGGCCACCGGCCAAAGGATGCCTTAGCTCCGCCGACGATCCGAGGCTCAGGAAACATTCGCTTGCCACACACTGTCAGTACGAGAAGAGTTGCATTTAGTACGTTAATCATGATTGAGGTAACTAATTATATGTATGTTGAGTGAAATCAATTTTTATAAACGTAAAAAAATCAACAGTTTTCAGTGAAGTGATGCTAGGATGCTGGCTCATCAAGAGTTGAACCGATTCTGCTTGCGATTAGTGCGGTAGGATGCTAAAACGAAAACCTGTTTCATCTGAAGCATCTTTTTTTACTACATTTGTTCTGCCCAGCAAGGCGGTACTAATTCCTTTAGGTAATCAAGATTAATTTGTGTTGATTCGGAATCGATTGTTGGTGATTCGTAGCTAGGATTTAGCGTCATGGTAAAGTAACTTGCTAATTGGTTTTAATAGTGCCTGGTTAATGGAATGGAATGATTTCAGCATCGAAAGTGGTTCGCTGGATGAGGACTTTGGCCGGGGAAGCGTTTTTTTCTAGCATTGAATTGCAATAAATTTTTGCTAGTTAACAATGAAATCGAAACTATGATGTGCTTGCGTATCTATCAATCAATTTGGAGCAAGTCGGTTAATTGTGCCAGGGATGTTGTAAACATAACGATTGAACCCGGTAGCAATTATCGTACGAATTGGGCCGTGTGGTCCTAGGATTTTTAACATTTTATGAAAATCACTCAGCATTGTTATATAATACAACTTTAAAAAGTTTTTACATACAGCTAACTAGGCAATTCAAGGAATGTGAAACGTCGCTATAACAATTTTTGCAAGTACAGTACACTACTTATCGGAATTCAGCACTATGTTTCAACCAGTAACTCTACCCCTTCCACTTCATTATGTAAGCACCAATCTTTCAGCCAGAAACAACACTTTACTGCAAGGTAAAAAATCTTCTACACGCTGTTCGAATTACGAAAAAATCCAATAAATATTTCGCTCAAATGAATTATCGCCAGCGAGCGCATGTTTATCGATCCGGTCGGGCATTCGATCCTTAACGTGTAGGTACACCATGTTGATCCTGCTCAATACCACCGGCGAATGCACTCGGTTGCATATGCCGGAGAACAATGTAGTGCAAAGACCGCAGGGTACACCTGATTTACTGGTTTTCTGTGAGGCTATGCCTTATTCGTTTCTGTCGGTCTTGCCGTTCTGGACGATCCCCCTATTCTCTGAGCTGGCATGAATTACAATTGTACTTACTTAATACTCTCATTACCATCGAAGCGGCGGAAAAAGTTGATTTATTTCATAAGACTTCCTCAGATTGAGATAAGTAAGAGCTACATACAATGGGCAGCATCCTACCGTTTTTGCCATTTAGTGAACTGACCCGTCCGGCTGAACATTACGGTATCAGAACAAGTTTGGACTCGCTGGGGTGCAGCCAATAATCGCAGCGTGTGTCATTCCACTTTCCGCCGCTTCCAGCTAGCTCATGCTGTCACGATTCATTTGGTAACACTTGTTAACATTATGTAATTAATTGTCTTTACAGCAACAATAACAACGATTACGGCAACAGCAGCGTCGACGTCAATAACATTCGCGGCGATGACCCTTAAACCGGATCGTCGGTGTCCTGGTGGGCATCAGAATCGGGCTGCATAACTGCCGGCCGCCGTGGTACTGAGTGGTAATGCTTCGCGTATGGTGTAATTATCACGCTATAAATACGAGAATGTTTGCTGCTCACCGGAGCCGCTCGGGGAGGGGGTGTGTTTTTAGGTCCATTGTACTTAAGTTCATCAGTGATTACGAGACGACAAAGCGAATCGTATCAAGTGGTATCGATAGCGGAGGCGACATGAGATATATTACCAGATATAAGTACCGGATGCTTTAACATGTCACATCCTTCAGCATGTGAACATAATAATTACATGCAATTTTAATAAAGGAGTACAAAGCTTGCTTTCGTTAGGTGAAAATAATTAACAGAATTTCCTGATTAGTACAGTTTAGTATAGCCTCCCAGTTGCCTCCGAGGTATGACACTGGCCTAATAAGCCAGTTGTTGTATGTCCGAATCTCGACTGGGAGAGGCTGTTAGAGTCAATAGGATCGTAGCAACTGGCCCTGCAATTGTCCTGCACTCTAACAGCTGGCTGCGAAATCTGTCGTATAAAAACAGAAGGTCAAGTTTCGATAACGGAATGTAGCACCTAGGCTTTGTTTTGCTTTGCTTTACAGTTTAGTATAGATATATGGAATTCTAGAAATTTTTATTGATGGCCAAAGTCACTAGTCATATGCATGCAAATGAGCGCATTCCAGTTGACTACCCAACTACCCGAGAGGCGCTTTGGGTGCATGAGCTTTGGACACCAGACGAGAAATTAGAAATGGGCTATCGGCTCATGAGCTGAGTCAAAGAACTAACTCCATAAAGTGCGTCAGCGAACTGTTATGCTACAAAATTTGAACCTATGAACTGACCGCGACTAGTGTACTGGTGGAATGAGGTATTAAGCGACCTTGGAGATAGTTATCCCAAACACAGCAGACATGCAGAGCTAGCAAGATCTGTGACAGACAAGGAGAAACGTGGAAACGTCTACAGAGTGACTAGGGGCACACTTAAACAAAACATCAAGCGGGGCAAATCTAACTGCTTTCTAGAGCTGTGTCGATATGTTACTCTTAATCTCTGAAGTGACATATACCGCATCAATATGCGAAAGATCAAAGGTACATCCTCGCTGTAACAAGCAAGCCAAGCTGAAGGCGATCATCGAAGAAACTCTTTTCGCCGCATACTTCAACGCTGCTTTGAAATTGGCAATCCAAGCATTTTCGGACACGTTTAGGTCGGTGATGCAGAAATATCTGAACCAAAGCTGCTTACCAGATAGCTACAGAAAGCACAGATGCTGGTGTTGCTACCTAAGCCAGATCTTGCGTCGCGTAGCCCTATAATTTGCTGCACACACTCGGGGAAAACTTCCAGAAATAGTCGTCCTAAACAAATTGAGCGAACAAGCAATTCGGTTTCTCAAAAGAGAACACGGTAACGCATTGCAGGAATTGATCGAGCGGGCTTAGAAACTGCCGCAGCAGTAGCAGCAGTTATCTGTTAGGTGTTAAGCTATTGTTAAGTTATCGAGATGGCCTCGAAGCAAAAGCAGATTTGCCAAAAGATCATGTGCACCGTCGTGGAAAAAGAGTTGTTAACATCTGGGAATCCATGATTAGACGGTGTCTCGGATGCAGATGTCATTCAAAGAGACCCATACGACACAACGGCACAGCGGCCAGTGGTAGAAAACCAACGACAACTGACCTGGTGAAGGACAGGAAGGCGTTGAGTCTGTGTCTGTAGAAGACAGCTGGTTTCATCTAGTTTGTCCAAAAACCGATGAAACGTACCGGTCTCCATATTCTCAACATCCGAATGGCACTGCACTGGAACGATTTACAAACGCGCTAGGAAGCTGTGATGAACGAATATACTAGGGATGGGAACTATCATTAAAAATCGTTACTGATAACTATCAGTAGTTTCAGTACGTTTACTGATAACTATCAGTAAATATCAGTAATTTTACCCATCACGGCATTGTAGCAAAAAAAAAAATAGGAAATTGTAATACCGGCATTATTTTTTGTAACTTTACGTTGTAATTTATCAGGTGGACTTCCCGGGGTCTCGCGCAACTACCGACCAGATTTTTACCATCCGACAGATCTTGCAGAAATGTTGAGGGTACATCGTGTCCTTGCATCACATCTTTATTGATTTCAAAGCAACATACGATACAGTCCATCGAGACCAGCTATGGCACATAATGCACGAAACCGGTTTTCCGGACAAACTGTCGCGACCAATCAGAGCTACATTAGAACGAGTGATGTGTTTCGCACGTCTCGGGGACACACTCGAGTCCCTTCGAGACGCGGCGAGGGTTGGGACAAGGTGACAGCTTATCCAGTATGCTGTTCAAAATCACTCTTGAGGCGGTGTTCCGACCAGCGGGTATCGAAACGAGAGGCATGATTTGCATCAAGGGTAGAAGTATATGAATCACGACATATTTTCACTGCTTGAGAATCCCAGAGACTCCCATCTACATCTGACGAAAGTCGGTAGGCTACGGTGGGCCGGGCACGTCGTAAGGATGCCGGACGGCAGAAAAACGACAGCAGTTCTTTTCAACAACCCCACCGGCACCGGAAACACGAAGACTCAACATGCAAGATGGCTTGACCAAGTCGAAACTGATTTATGACTTTTGAGACGACTGAGAAATTTGTTACGAATGACCCTAGATCGAGTTGAATTCGCGTTGACGAACGTAAGCTGCTGCCACTTCCAAAAGTTTACTGTAGGGGTGAAGCGGAATAGGAATTTCTTAAAGAGCACAAGAGATCGAAACATTTTGGCAGATTTTCACCCACACGTACATACGGGCAACGTGAATAGAGGCGACTGCTTGAAACAGCACGACCCACCCCGGTTCTAGGCTGCTGACGACAACGACGACCTATTGTGTCACTTTCGTCTATCGTACGCAACTTCCGACCATTAACTTTAATCCAAATGATTTTTCTAACGGGACGACGTAACTGTTTCAGTAAGCATCAAAACTGCGAAACCTTACTGATACGAAGTGATATTATTGCTTACTGATAACTATCAGTAATTAATGATAGTTTTCCCATCCCAGCTTCGGACATTAGGTAAGCAAAGCCTAGGTGCTACATTTCGTTATCGAAACTTGACCGTCTGTTTTTATACGACAGACTTCGCAGCCAGCAGTTAGAGTGCAGGATAGGGCTGTCGGTATTGAGTGCTTTTGGTGAAAACCGGTATTTCGGTATTGGCGTAGAAAATATCGGTAGTACCGGTAAAAAACCGGTATTGGCAGATTATTCGGAATCAATAGAAAGGTCGATGTTTTTCAATAAATCTCTCTATTTTCAATCTTTAGTTTCAGTATTGTTCCTTAGCAGATTTAAGCAGATATAATACGCTCAGTGATTTATTGCCCTTGCTAGATTTTATTGCCAGCGCTTCCAACAAAAATTTCTGCTTTCATCGAAGTCTGATAAACGGCTCTAAGCGTGTCAGGAATTTTTCTTCCATTTATTCAGATTTATAGCAGGGAAACCCGCTTTTAACTATTTTTAAATGTCCCGGTAATGTAGCTTCCAGCATATTAAATGCCCCGGAGTCCTATTGTCTCTTCACGAATTTTCCTGCATCCCCAGAGCAGAACCCTTGCATAGCGTCATCCTCTTCATCATCGTTCACAGATATCTTCTCTTCTCTATTATCAATCCCACTATTCATAGAGCTTGTAAATTTTATCTGCTTGTTTGATCAATGTATGAATGTATCACTCGAAATACTTGAAAAATATTCCAGTCTTTCCTGGCAGATCCTTTAATGACAAGAATGCCCGAAAAGCGGAAATATTCCCGTATTCTGACTAGGGCTCGGCATCCTCGAAACAAATAAATGAAGCTGATTTTCTCTTACCTTCGCTTTATACATGAAACGATTTGTTTCATTTGATGAACAGAACGTTTTAAGCAAGCTTCAGCTGAAGTTAGTGACTATTTCAAATAACTACGATTGACAGTCAGGCACGATTTATCGATGTTGAATAGGTTAATTATACTATGCGCTAAATTGTCGGAAATGTTACTTAAATTCAATTCAATTGCATTCAAAGTTGCTAGTCTTCTACTGAATATTTGATAGACATTTGATTTGACAAACGAAACTTTAAAATCGGTCGACATTATAAAGTGAAAACCGTTTTATTGAGGCTGATTGAAGCCAGTTTTAAAACGGAGAGGCGTTGCTTCGGTTGAAACTAAAGCCTCATTACTTCATTGTTGAGTAGTGATTTGAAAAATCACTTATAAGTGACGTTGCTGGGCGCTGATCTTGTTGCCTAAATTCGTTATTTGAGAACTTCGAAAAATTTGGTAGCTTTTAAATATCAAGTTGTTCAAAAATAAATTGAAACGGGACGTCTGACTACTATGAAACTTTTTCACGGCAAAGATGCTCTACTGTGCCTTAAACGGATTCAAGATTATTTGACCTACAATTTCACCTTCTTCATTGTTAGTAGTCGCAGAATGTCGTCAGCATTAACAACGAGTTGTTTTTCTATGAGTTTTGCAATCTTCCATCAAACTTAGTTCTTCTTCGAATAAGAAGTTTGAAAAAACTAAGATATTAGAAAATACCGGAAATACCGGTTTTTTGCTTTGCCAAAACCGGTATTTCGGTATCCAAAAATTGGTCGGTATTACCGGTTTCGGTACTACCGGTACTACCGGTTAGACAGCCCTAGTGCAGGACAATTGCAGGGCCAGTTGCTACGATCCAATTGACTCTAACAGCCTCTCCCAGTCGAGATTCGAACATACGACGACTGGCTCATTAGGCCAGCGTCATACCTCGGAGCCAACTAGGAGGCAGTTAGGACATTAGGTATAATGTACATTAGGCATAACGCATGATAGGCATAATGGACGTTAGGTATAATTTACAAAATTTCTGCTTGACATAACGTCGTTTGCCATAAAACCATCGGCATAAACATAAGAGACTATTAGGCAGAAAAACACATTACATAAAGACTTTTTAGTATAATTCCGTGGAAAATGTTTTATGACTTTTGACAGATGATTCAGGGCGAAGGGCGAGTTGGGCGCCAGCCGTTAGGGTTGCCGGCGACCCACCACCGGAAGTACCGGCCACTGCGGGCGCAGTTCTCCACAGAAATCACATCTGTCTAGGTTAATTCGATTAGGTCTACCGACCTTTGTTAGTTTTCCCTAGCCCTCGCATCGACTCGCCGAGTTGATACCGAACGGTCGAATAACAAATAACCGAAATCCGAATTTCAACCACTGTCACCGAAGGCTTAAATTGCATTTGACCGTATTATGAAAGGTCGAACCCCTATTTGGCCGAATCATAAAAGGCCACAACACGAAAGGCCGAGCCCCTACTTGGCTAAATCTCGCCGAAAACTAGTTTCTCGAAATTTGACAAGAACAGCCAGTCGTACATAGTGCTGTCTAACCGGTAGTACCGGTAGTACCGAAACCGGTAATACCGACCAATTTTTGGATACCGAAATACCGGTTTTGGAAAGACAAAAAACCGGTATTTCCGGTATTTCCTAAGATCCTATTTTTCTTTAAATTCCTTATTTGAAGAAGAACTAATTTTGATTAAAGATTGTAAATTTGATAGAAAAACAACTTGGTGTTAATGCTGGTGAGATTCTTCGGCCACTAGCAATGAAGAGAGTAAAACTGTGTGTCCAGTAGTTATAGCTCTTGAACCCGTTTAAGGAATAGTAGAGCATCTTTGCTGTAAAAATGTTTCATTGTATGAGCCAGACGTCGAGTTTCAATTTATTTTTGAACAACTTGATATTTCGAAGCCACCAAATTATTCGAAGCTCTCAAATAACGAATTTTGGAAACAAGATCAGGACCCAGCAACGCCACTTACAATAATGAAACGATGAAGTAATGAAGGTTCGGTTTCAACTGAAGCAGTGCGGCTTCTTTTTAAAACTGGCTTCAATCAGCGTCAATGAAATGCTTTTCACTTCATCATGACGACCGGTTTTAACGATTTTGTATTTTTCTATCAAATATTAGATTAGTAGAAAGCCAGCAACTTTGAATGCAATTGAATTGAATTTGAGTAACATTTTCTACAATTTAACGCATATTATAAATAACCTACTCAATATCGACAAATCGTGCCTGACTGTCTGCCGTCGTCATTTGAAATAGTCACTATAACTTCAGCTGAAGCTTTCTTGAAACATTCTGTTCAACAAATGAAACCAGTCGCTTAATTTATGAAACGAAGATAAAAGAAAGTCAGCTTCATTTATTTGTTTCGACAATGCCGGGCTCTGATCAGAATACGGGGATCTTCGCCCTTTTTGAGTATTCTTGCCATCAAAGATCTGCCAGGAAAGAATTTGGAAAATTTTTCAAGTCTTTCGAGTGATACATACAGACATATAAGCAAATGAAATTTTCAGGCCACTATCTGCGAATAGTCGCATTGGTAACAGAGAAGAGAAGGTATCTGTGAACGATAATGAAGAGGATGAGGCTATGCAAGAGTGTTTCGGTTTGGGCATGAAGGAAAAATTTGTGAAGAGACTGTAGGAGACCGGGGCATTCATTTTGGTGGAAGCTGCAATACAGGTTTTTTTTTGAAAATAGTTAAAAGCGAGTTTCCCTACTATAAATTTGAAGAAATGAAAAGAAAACTCCTGATGCGCTGAGAACCGTTCGTCAAACTTCGATGAAAGTGGAAGTTTTTTTAATCGTTGGAAGCGTTGGCTACAAGGCCCGTTCTAGCCAGGGAAATAAATCGCTAAGCGTATTTATCTGCTTAAATTCCACTTTGTTAAGCAACAATACTGAAGTTAATGTTTAAAAATAAAGATATTGACTGAAAAACATCAACATTTCTATTGATTTCGAATAATCTGCCAATACCGGTATTTTACCGGTATTACCGGTATTTTCTACGCCAATACCGAAATAGCGGTTTTCACTAAGAGCGCCCAATACCGACAGCCCTACTCGTACATCACGACGAGCACCATCAACGGGTAAATTTTTCGGGACGAGTGCCTCCAGAAGCGTCTGCTGCCCCTCCCGCAATCTCATAGAGGCGCAATCATATATTGACTTTATCCTGCCACTACGCGCGGCCAGTGTTAGACTAGTACAGAGATATCATTGTTGTTTTTGTACCAAAAAAGCCCGCCCAATTCGCTCCGGGGTACGAGGCTGATCTAGGTCGTATACGACCTATAGGTTCGAATCTCGACTGAGCTGTGCCGTTGAGTCAATAGGATCTTTACATTAGCTCCGTAGTTTTCCTGTACTTTAATAACCGGCTGGGAAGTTTGTCGATAAAGAAGAGTCAGGTTTTTAAGGTCGTTTATATCCATGGCTTTGCTTTATTTTTTGTACCAAAAGACATGTTCCGTGGACTGATAAATTTTGGGCCATCATGAAGATCAGACCTTAGGTGATAGAGAACAAGCTGGCTTTGAAGAAACAGTGGGCTATAGTATCAAAAGTAGTCGGTCTACGGTCTCACCACTGCCGAAAACCTTATGAGTGGTGTCAAAGGGAAGATGGAGGCATTCTGTTTTGGAGAGGAGATCCGACAAAGCGATGAAGGAGAAATCTAGAAAATTTTAGCGATTATTTTTGTGTGCCTCATTTTTTAGTATAGTTTTTAGACGTCAAGAATGCCTTCGACAGTGTTACAATGCGCAGAATAGGGATCTCCGACTATCTGTCTATCTGACTATTTTCTAAGTAGGGTGTTCCCTAGCCCCAGCCCTAGCCCTAGCCCTAGCCCTAGCCCTAGCCCTAGCCCTAGCCCTAGCCCTAGCCCTAGCCCTAGCCCTAGCCCTAGCCCTAGCCCTAGCCCTAGCCCTAGCCCTAGCCCTAGCCCTAGCCCTAGCCCTAACCCTAGCCCTAGCCCTAGCCCTAGCCCTAGCCCTAGCCCTAGCCCTAGCCCTAGCCCTAGCCCTAGCCCTAGCCCTAGCCCTAGCCCTAGCCCTAGCCCTAGCCCTAGCCCTAGCCCTAGCCCTAGCCCTAGCCCTAGCCCTAGCCCTAGCCCTAGCCCTAGCCCTAGCCCTAGCCCTAGCCCTAGCCCTAGCCCTAGCCCTAGCCCTAGCCCTAGCCCTAGCCCTAGCCCTAGCCCTAGCCCTAGCCCTAGCCCTAGCCCTAGCCCTAGCCCTAGCCCTAGCCCTAGCCCTAGCCCTAGCCCTAGCCCTAGCCCTAGCCCTAGCCCTAGCCCTAGCCCTAACTCTAGAGTCTAGGCCCCGGTCAGTAGAGGCCCTTAGCTTGCGGGTTATGGGTTGGTCAGGGCTAGATTGGCGTTGCACTACCTAGATAGTCTTCGTTATGGAAACTCTTATCCCTACCTCCGTGCCGGCTGGGACATAACCGAACCTATAATCGACCAAATACACCACTTATCGCTAAGCGGAAAGCGGGAACGTCTGATGAAACGCCTAAGTTGGTAGCAAAGAACCAGCGGACCTACCAAGCCTCTCCCAGCAATAAGGCGGAAGAGGTCCCGGCTGCTATGAGCCTAGTCCTAGCCCTAACCCTAACCCTGGCACAAGATCAAACACAAACCCTAGCCTGCTTAAACCAGTATTTAGTGAACGGGACACAACACTAATAGTTTTTACGAAACGGATAGTTTACCTTTTAAACCGACTATTTAGTTAAAGCTTCAGAATTCGCGGTTGAAACAATGCCAAAAATTTTACCTTAAGTGCAATTTTTTGCCAAACCTTTTTGACCAAAAGTAATTCAAATTCGCCATTTTGTATTGAACTTAGGTTATGTTAGATATTTTTTGTGGCAATCTCCCCCCCCCCCCCTCTCCCCTTTCTTGAATATTTTCTGGCTGCGGTTCTGAACTAAAGGATCATTGTTTGACATTCGTAACATGTTATAATGTAGCATGTATCAACGAATAAAATTAATAAAAGCGTTGCAAATAACTCGTTTAACTTTCAATGCAGTATCACTGACATCTCTTCATGATATATGTATCAAGTGTGTTTACACTGTGGAAGATACTTGAAAAATACATCAATAAAATTTTCCATTGTTGAGCCCACCGTACCTACGCATCTATTAATTCTTAATGTGTTTTAAATTCTTTCACAAACATATATTTTTTCAGGCTAATATTTTTTCTATAGACGAGGAACAAAAGAACAAAAGGAAACAGAGAAACGAGATGTACCGATCATTGTTAAAATTTGTTACTGAATCATTTTACAGGGATACTACACAAGAAAAGACCTTCCATATCTTTTCCATCTTTCTACACCTCACTTCGGCTCGTCGTGAAACCTATTCCAGCCTATCGGCTGAGACGGCAGGATCGCACCGGCAGGGCACGGGCATGTAGCATTGCGAATAATGACGACAACCTTTCCACACCTTTGCTTTTGCTTTCGACTAACTACTGCTGTGGTGCTGTTTTTACTAGCACCGGGTACTACTACTTTTACGATACGTCCTCTGCGCCGGCCGAACCGGGCGAACTGCTGCGCTCCAACCGACAAACCGATCGTGACTCCGGCAAGCAATGAACTTCATTTTCAAGGTTGAAATTGTTTCATGCTATTATCAATTATTTTGTTATACATTTTATTACAGCGCGTCTTCCTACTACGGAAAAAGGTGCATCCCTTTCGAGATCCAAGTGCCAACTGCCAATGATGATGATGGCTTCCGAATGTGGAAAGGTTGGTTGGTTGGTTGGTTGAACGAAATGAGTAGAAGTAATCAGACGAGTTTCTTTTCACAAGATTTTTCAGAATATTTTTTTACGGTAATTCATTATAATATCTCTTTTTCCAGATATGAACGTCCATGTTCCTGTACATGACACATTCCGCGGGCCGGTATACCAACCAGACATTTTATAAAGGTTGCTTTTAGCATTGTTGACTATTTTTTCATGATTGGGCAATGTTTGAACCTTTCAAAACTGCCTTAATTGGTATTCTAGCATTTTCGGAAGTTATATAAAACGTGTATCGAAAATAAATGAAATTTACAAGAAATAAATGATTTTTCGTGATATTTTTAAAAATACTGCTACAGTGCGCTAAAACATTTCATAATATCATTTGTTTTCGACCAACTTACAAAGGAATATATGCTGAATCCATTCCAAAAATAGTTTGGATGTAATTTTGCAGTTATTTTGTATTTCAAGTGGATGAAATAGGGCCATTTTTTTGCGTTGTAACGTCACGAAAAAGGTGTACTTTTTCGCTTTCGCAGAAAAGTACAAATTCGAACAATCTAATAATCCGTATTCTCTTTGTACTCAAAAATACCTTTAAAACGGTGCCTAAAGAATGATGATAAGTTAAGTAGAACCTAAGTTACAACTAATTGAAGCTCGCGTTGTAACGTCACGGCGGGCAGCCGGACGGATTCAAAACAAGTGAGACATAAGTAATAGCATCGAAACCTTAAGATATAGCATTATAGTTGCTTCAGAAAAGTTTCTTCATTTAAAATGCACTTTCTAGTGGTGAAAAAATATTCGGACATTAGGGTGTCCTCAAGCAGATACAAAAAATATTTTCTCTATTTTAATTCAGAAATGATTGCTGTCTACAGAAAGTTTGTAAAAAAATTAATTTCAAGAAACTTCGTTTAATACTGAAGATTTATATTTCTTACATGAAAAAAGTTATAGAGCAAAACTCTTAGGGACACCCTTAAAAAATTTTTTTTTTCGATCTAGTTCTCCAATAACGCTTCGTACGCCTTTTAGATGTTCTAAGAAATTGGTAATCGAGTTAAATTGCACATTTTCGTCGAAGATAGTAGAAATCTATCTTTTTTCCTTAAAGAGCTATCCCTTGTTTCTTTTATTTATACATGTTCACCTACGGTTGCCTTCATAATATTTTTTTTTAGATTTTCTACCCTAAGTTGTACATGGTGGAATACAGCATAAATTAACTCAAAAAAAAACAAGTGAGATTAGCTGCTCATAGCTGCTCTCCCTCGAGATACACCCTCTTAAAGAGTACATATAAAAATAAAAAAGCCAGTGATAGTTTCTAAAGGGAAAAAGATAGCGCTCTACTATTGTCGACAAAAATGTGCAATTTAATTAAATTACCAATTTCTTAGAACATTTGTAAGCCATACAAAGGGTTATTAAAGAGCTAGATCGAAAAAAAAAAATTTAAGGGTGTCCCTAAGAGTCCCTAAGTCTATAACTTTTTTTATGTAAGAAATATAAATCTTAAGTATTCAACAAAGTTTCTTAAAATTAGTTTTTCTACAAATTTTCTGTAGGCAGCAACCATTTCTGACTTAAAATAGAGAAAATATTTTTTGTATCTGCTTGAGGACACCCTAATGTCCGAATATTTTTTCACCACTAGAAAGTGCTTTTTAAATGAAGAAACTTTTCTGAAGCAATTATTATGCTATGTCTTAAGGTTTCGTTGCTATCACTTATGTTTCACTTTCTTAGCATCCCTCCCACAGCGCGACGTAATTTGTGAACAACCCCACAATTACGTAGGCGAAATAGTGAAAGACAAATTAACAAAACATTTTTTGATTATCCCTTATGTACAGAGGGCAGCAACAGCGATAATTAACGAATATTAAATGAACAGATTTTTCGTGACGTTACAACGGAGCTACGACCCTCTCTGTGCAAAGCAGAGCGTTGTAACGTCACGAAAAGTAAAAGCTGTTTAAAAATTAACTTCACTAACTATCGGAATTCTGAAAACGGCAAGTTGTTCAGTATTCATCTCTTATCAAATCGTAGAAGAAAATCTTTAGATAAAATTTGAAAGAGAGCAGAATTTTCATGTTTTTTAACAGAAGAACCAAAAGACGTATTTCTGGCGCGTTGTAACGTCACGCTACATATTTGCTTTCCAAAACAATCTGGGCAAAGCAAATGCTATTAATTTGTCCACTTTTAATAGGAAATTTTATGCTCTTTCCAAATATATAATAATATTTGGGGGTTTCTCAACGATTTTCCCAGCTAAAACATAAATACTGTGCAAAGAAAAGTCAAAACGTTGTAACGTCACGGCGGAATGTGTCACATATTTTTTCCAACAAGCTGAATCGATCTTCGACTGACTCAAACTTTTTAAAATTATAGTCAAAGGATGAGTAAACCTGAGTTTAAGAAAATGCGTTTAAAACTGGACTGATTGTAGCGATTTGGCATGCGATCACTCTGCCACATAGTTGATGAATCCCACCATTAATCGCCAATCGCAGTAACTCTGTTATTTACAGAAAAATATAACAGCGTTATCAGTTGATTTGCAGCCGTCATGGCGGAAACAGTTACGCAACTACGGTCAATGCTTTGTTCGTACAGCCAGCTCCATCCCGGAGCGAAAACGTTGGACAAACGTATCTGCCGGATACAGCGATACAGCGTCATTTAGAATATCCTCTCCTTTTTGAAACTTTTTTTGAACTTTCAACCCGAATTAAATCCGTACTGCTGTATGCCTGCAAAACATGGTGCGTCTCAGCGGGGACAACCCAAAAACTGTAGGTATTTATAAACCGGTGCATGCGATATATCATTCGTGTCTAGACAACTAGATATCCAATGAGAAACTCCATCGTCGATGTCATCAACGGCCGATAGCCACAGAAATTTGCGAACATACGTAAAAGTGGATCGGACAAACCTTGAGGAAAGGAGCGAACGACATCTGCAGAGAAGCACTCGACTAGAATCCGTAAAGACAGCGTAGAAGAGGCAGACCCAGAGGCTCATGGCGACGCAGCTTGGCCAACGACATCTGGACTGTAGGCGAGAACCTGTCTTGGCGGTAGGTAAAAGCCATGGCGGGTAACCGTCGGCAGTGGAGATCTTTGATCTCTCCCTTTGGTTTGCCGGCCCGCGGACATGGACACAGCACGTAAGTGAGTAAATGTCTCTTTTGAAGAAAGGCAAGAGCGTTGAACAGAAGCTCGATAACCCGACAGTGCTACGGGACCGTAATGTGGCAGCAGAAGTTGATGAGGAAGATCAAGAGCAAGGTGATCTCATCGTTCCGCGCCTTGGGCCGGGAGGGCGGAACAACGGGTTAAATGGTGAAGCAGTACTTTGTCAATATGGACATTTTCATGCGGAAGCGTTAGTCGAGGCCGGCCATGTCTGAGCAGAAAGGAATTCCCCAAAAGGAGGTGGGCAAAAATGCTGGTGAAAACATCTTATCCGCGAAGCGTGACGTTTTGGTCAAAATCGATTACGAGACCCACATGAGGCTGGGTGGCGACGATTAACAGGGCACTTTACGTCCCATACCGAGAAGGTAAATAATGACGTCTAATATCTCTCTTATGCCAAGTTCCCGAAGAAGTTTCTGTGATGAACGGTGAAATCTACAGAACAAAGTACCTGTCAGAAGTTATTAAGTGATTCTTCTTGAAGGAAGGAAGAAGGAGTTTTTTTTTACCAGACGTAGTTTCGGCCCATTACGTCAAGAGATCAGTGGAGGATCACTGTATGGACCAGCTGAAAATAAACGTTGTATCGAAGACTGCCAACCTACCCAACCCTCAGCTACTGCGTCCGCCAACTGCGACCGATAGAAAAGCTTCGGAAGAACCTCAAACGGAGGGTTTTCTTCAAAAATGTCGTGGCCAAAGTGAAGAAGCATCGCCAAGGCCATGAAAGAGCTGAAAAACATGACCACATCTATCTTTTCATCCGGCCTTGGCTAAGGCTCCGACCATCTTCCGTAAGGCCGCTCAAAAGGGTATCAAAGTGTTTTTGTAGAAGGCATCATAAACGTAGGATTTAAAGAAACTTTGTTCCAGCGAATTAGTTTTTTTTTTTCATAGTCATCTGGAATAAGTTTTTTTAAAGCATACGTTATTTTAACAAGATATTTCTAATATGACTTGAGGTATATAAACATTTCTGTAAATTCAGTAAACTTAAACAGTAAACCAATTTAAACAAAATAAACTTTCTGTACTTACCAGTACGATAATCCACGCCTTCCAATGTCGGAATCGCCGAAGTGGTTAGAAAATCGGGGGACAACGTAACACCATCGGTAACAGGAGTGCTTATGTTACTGCTGATAGTACTGGTACTGCTGGCACTACTGGTATTGCTGCTGCTGCTAGTACTGCTAATGGTGCTGCTGATGATGGTGCTACTACTACTACTACTACTAACTTCGGTGCTGTTGTCCTCCGGAAACCGGATCGGCATTCCGGTGCTGGTGGAAATATTAAACATGGAAGCAATCGATTGCAGTGAACTGGTAATGTTCAACGGAGTTGTTGAACCGGTAGAACTGGTGCTTTCAGCACCGGTGCTACTTTCGGTCGTAGAACCCGTAGAAGTCATCGTTCCTGGTGGTTCGGACGAAACGCTCGTATTGAAAACATCGTCCGTCACCGGTAGTAGAACCGGCGTGGAGCTGACGGACTCCGCGGTGGATTCGTAGCTTTCGAAGCTGGAGCTTCCCTCCTCACCGGATTCTTCTTCACTGCCGCTGCCTTCTTCAAAACTTCCGTCCTCGGTAACGAAGTCGGTCACCGATTCGGCGGTAGTGGATTGTTCCCACGGAGCGGTCTGCACCGTCGTTGGCTCCTTCGGAGAGGAGGTTACCGGATCGATAATTTCGATTAGAATTTCTGGCGCGTTTGTTGAGCTAGCTGTTGATAATAAAAGGAAGCGTTAGATGATTTTCGTTGCATCTAAATAGAGAAAAACGGAAAAATAGACAGAACATGACAGCTAACGAAACGAAAGACTACATTACCATGCGAGGTGTCCTGTTCTGTGGTTGTGCTTGCAAGCTGTAAGTTTGTTTGGGTGGCTAAGCCGGTTTGCAGTTGAGTAATGATTCCATTCAGGAGGGAGGTAGGGATGTCTGTGATTGTAGTGCTGTTGTTGTTGGCAGGTTGGAAGGTGGCGAAGCTTGTGCTAGTGCTTGTTTGCTCGCTGGTTGCGGCAGTAGTCATTGGGGCTGTTGTTTTGGTTGTTGTCGATGGTGTTGTAGGCCTTGTGGTTGGTTCGGGAGTTTTGGTTGCTTCGGTATGATTACCCAATGGAGTTGAATCTGGAGCGGTACTACTGGTAACACTACTACTTGTTGCCTCGCGATCCGCTTCTGTAGTAGAGCTGGTGCTGGCAGTAGTAGTAGTTGTTGTTGGTGTAGTAGATGAAGTACTTGAAGTCGTTGACTTTGTAGTTGTAGTTGTTGTTGCTGTTACTGTTGTAGTTGTTGGCGGCGGTGGTGGAGATGTTGAAGTTGTTGTGGTTGTGCTGGTTGTCGTCGTTGTCGTCGTTCTTGATGTCGTAGTGGAAGGAGTGCTACTGGTGGAAATACTACTACCAGCGGTGCTGCTGGGTTTTTGGGTAGCTACAGATGAAAAATTAAGGACGACTGCGGTGGGTGATGGTGTTGAGGCAAGTTGTGAATGAGAGATGAGCTCATCGCTTAGCGAATGGTTAGTTTCATCATGAATGGTGTAAATGTATGCGGCTTCAGGTAGAGGTAGATTACTACTTGGGTCATGCACTGGTATTGCAATATCCTCCGGCAACGTTGGTAGCGTCTGGTCTATCAACGGAGCGGACGATGATGGTTGCGTACTTGAGTTGTGGTTATTCGTTTGATTCCCGTTGGTGCCAAGCACCTCTTCGGGGGTTAGTGTATGAATCAGTATCCAACTATTTGAGGTAGTGGGACCTGCCGGCACTGATGAATGAACGAAATTAGTCACACGGCTGCTATTGACGAATGGTAATGATTATTAATGTGCTGGCACACTTGACTTACCTGGTAGTTTCTCGTAAGGAACGTCATCAACAATGCTTGACCAGGTAACTAAACCGGAACCGGCTGTTGTCTCATCCAGAAGATTGTACAGCTGCGATGTCTCCGGTGGATAGTCGATATCTGCTGGAGGTGTAATTCTTCCGGATGTCGTTGTGCGGGGTTTAGCGGTAGTAGTGGTTGTGGGCTTAGTGGTTGTTGTCGTTGAAGCAGTGCTAGCAGTGGTTGTGCTAATTGTAGTTTTTGCGGTCGTAGGAACAGTTGTGGAGGTTTTTGTTGTAGGAACAGTAGTACTTGTAGTAGTACTACTAGTTGTTGTACTGCGGGTCGTTGTGGGCCTTTCAGTGGTTGTTGTAGTTGTAGAATTAGTGGTAGTGGATGTTGAAGTTGTAGTTGGTTTAGTGGTTGTTGTGGTCGTTGTACTAGATCGGCGATTAACTGTAGGTGTGGGTGTGGGGGTTGTTGCTTCTGTTACTTTCACTGTGGTAGATGAATACCTGCTGCTACTACTAGAGCTAGGCTTCGTGAGTGAAGTACTTGCAGCGGGAGTTCGTTCTGTATAGAGTGTTGTTACAAGATCTTCCAGTAGATGATCTAGGGAGGTGGCAGGTACGGTAACAATTGCTGAAGTTGGTCGTGGTCTTGGTCTAGTTGCTCTGGTGGTATCTGGTTCCATAGTGGTCGTTATGGTAGGTCTTCGTCTGTTGATTGGTCTAGTCATGGGAAGTATTGAAGGCGCTGTCGTTGGTCGTCTTGTTGTACTAGATATTGTTGTTTCTTCAGAAAATTCAGCAGATGTCGTCGATGGTCTTCTGGGTGGAATTGACGTTCGTCTCACGGTAGTAGAGCTAGTGGTGGTTGGACGTCTGGAGGAACTCGTTGTAGTATCTACAGTAGTCACAGGACGGCGCGTTATAGTTGACCAAGTCGTAAAATTTCTATTATTTTCTGTTAAGGTATTAACTACAGTCTTTTGGGTGGTTAGTTGAGGGGCTGGAGCTCTCGTGTTGTTTCGACTTGGAGCAGGTTTGCGAGTTACAGTCGGTTTGGCAGTAGTAGTTGTTGTGCTGGTAGTTGAAGCAGTAGTCCTAGGTGGCAGCCTTCTGGTAGTTGTCTTAACCGGTGGTTCTGTGGTGGTACGACGATTGTTGAATGTGTGGGTAGGTTTTTTATTGTTCTGAACATATTGGAATGTGGAAAATTCCCAATAGTCCGTTGTAGATGGCAAGTCATCCTTAAGCTCTACTTTTATCGTTGTAGTTGGTGTAGTTGCATTCCTACGCGTCATCTTCGTTGTTGTTCGGTGGGTGGTCGTTGAAGAAGTGCTGACCAATTCATATTTCGTCGTAGTTTTTGGTGCCACCGTCGTAGGCAGACGGGTTTCAGTTAGCGGTGGCTTTTTATTAGTATCAACCATCGACGGTGGAAAGTGCTGAAAGTGCAAGCCGGAGCTGTGATTATGATCTATACTGTTGTCCGTTATTTCATGGTTGAACAGCAAACTATCGTCCTGAAATTTTGAGGTCTCTCTGTTAGCCCACAATTCCGAAGTCGCTGTATTGGTACTTACATGAACCTGGCAGCAGGAGCCAAAGAAAATTTTATCGATACACACTCCCAAGTGGGTCCCGTTTGCTTTGAAGCAGTCGATGGCAAACATGCAGATTCCTTCATCGCCCGAGCTCCGCACAACACAGGGCAGATGCCGCAGGTTGCGGCCGATTGCCACTGAAAGAAAGAAGAGAAAAATTTGCATAAGTTGTCAGCAACATAAAACAAGTTTGTAAAATTTATGATTTGAATCTTCAGAACGCCGGATGATTTATAGCAGATTATCACTGAATTGGTTCCAACATGCCACTTGTTTTAAAACTGGTTCAGCAACGACGTTTCATACGGCTGAACTTAGGTTGATTCATTTCGAATGCAACTAAGTTCGCATTTTGTAACGGGAAAATTTGATAATTGAGCTCTAGTTTTAGCTAGCGTTTCCCGTTTTCTGTAGAATATCATACTCGCTTTTTCTTAATTCCTATAATATTGGTTCTATATCCGTTCAAGGACGCTGATGGTGAAGATCCGAAAAGTTAAAAATAATTACTGAATATAAACAACATGTAAACGAACTGCTGGAATCAAAAGATTATTTAATTTAATGTGCACATTATAAAAAATAATTCAGAAAGCGGTAATCAATGGTTCGTTCGTTCGAGTATAAATATAGGGTAAATGATTTTGAAATGGACCTAGTCGAATTCTGATCTTGAATGGACCTATTTTTAAATAAGAATTTTAGGATATAATTATCAAGTCTTTGTACTGTATTTAGCTTTTATGTTTATCTTTAATCATTTCTGAACGTAAATATACTAAAATTAAATTAAAATTATAGCCAAAACCACTTTATTGCCGCTTATTTAAAAGTAGCTATTTTTCAGCGTTTTCGCTGTCACCATAGAGCATTTTCAAACTGTTACTACCCGGAACCCTTCTGGTTTGAAATAAAACAATACTCTTAAAATGATGCTAAAATATGTGTAATTTCAATTTAGGTATTTAAAAGTTCAGTAAAACCAGTAAAATCTTCAAATTCCTTAAAAATGTTAACCCCCTTTTTTGATCTTGAATGGACCTAGTATTGATTTTAGAATGGACCTAGTTTTGCGCTCCGAGACATCACTGGCGGTAGCTATCATTGCCTACCACTAACGAACACGCCGTTGTATATTCCATAAAACTGTTTGTTGTCACTATAGTATCTCCATTTATAATTAATCTATAAGCACGGGATATTGAAAGTAGGCTTGATTTATAGCCTAAATAAAAACTTAATTATATTGATAAAACTAACTATCACTCATCCTATTTCGTAGTTGCTTCATAGTGTTTGTACATTGTAGCCTCTAGTTTTAAAACTAAAAAGTCTTCCTAATTAGTTAGCTAACATATGTCATTTTATGTTTAAAACAATATAAACTTAATTTATTCTCAGTATTGTACAAAATTTTTAGCCATCATTGATTAAAAGATAAGATGGATCAAAAGATAAGAGGGATACTAACTGCCTTCTGTTAAGGGGGCATAGTACCTTTTCAATTTTTTAAAACCTACATTTTTTTTATTGATTATTTCGAAAGATTAACATTTTGACCATATGTGTTTGAAGTCGTTTGCATGAATTCCAAATATTGACAAAGTTACAGCTATTTGTACCGCGCATGTCTGGAGCGATTAAACAACGAGTAAAAACTTCAACGTCGTTTTTCTCGAAACCAGGTTTTGAAAGTCGGTACCATAAATATCTCAAGAACGACTCAAGCAATTCTCATGATTCTTTTTTTGTTTCAAAGCCAACAAAATTATCTACTGTTTGACCCATCCTTTTCTTGATATTGTAATTTCTGTATTTTTTAGAAATGATTAAAGTCAATTTTTTCGCTTAAAAACCATACTTTTATGTTTCAATGTCCGCCATTTTGTTATGTGTTCGAATTCTAAAAAAGGATGGATCAAACACGAGATAATTTAATGTTCTTTCATGTCGTTTTGGAATTTTTCAATTCGGATAAGCCCCCCAGCGCCAATCCATGGTACCGCAATTCATGTTTTTTTTGAACGACTATCTTCAAGGAGCCGTAGGCGCAAGGGGAAGAGGTTCTCTTATGAAAACAAAATTGCAAATATTAGTATAAAATGCAATGTTTCGAATGCAAAAAACCCGATTCAATTTGCCTTTCGCGTTATCGAGAAAAAATTATTTGAAATGAGGCCAAAAATATGGTGTAAAAGGTACTATGCCCCTTAAAAAAGAGCTATTTTTGCTTCATTTGCATTTAGCACAAAACCAGTTACACTTGAATTTTTCAATTGAATTTTACGTATTTGTTTTAGCACGAAGCAAAAGTGTAATCTATATAATCTATATAAGTAATCTATATAAGTAGAGTAAAATTTTCCCAATTTGTTCGCCCTATGTAAAAAAATCCCAAATTATGCTAAACGGGACAATTCTTGTATCATTAATAGTAATGCACAGAAGAATGAAACAAGTTATTTGAGAATACAATTCTGAAGATTTATATATAGCTTTATTGTATAGGAAACTCTAATATTGTAACTTCGAATTGAGTTACGAAGCTAATATTCCAAACTCTATTTAAAGTGGTTATGCCTGCTTAACTATCTACAGGCAACATCGTAAAAATGGTTGGAATCAACATTTTTTTTACATGGACAAATAACGTCCTGTATTTTCCATATAAATACAGCAAAAAGTTTTGCTGTAAGTTTAAGTTTTGACAAAACTCAGATGAGAAATAGTTTAAACACGTTAATCAAGCATATACCAAAGCTTCAAAACACCTTTAGCGCGCTGACCGAAAACCCTAAGGCCAATAAAATTCAACCGGGTCCTGTCCTGTAATCACAAAATCAGACTCGTCTGAGTAAAAAGAAGCAGCCACTTCTGATGGTTAAGAACGCCAACTTCCTCACCCTCGTGAAACTTTGTGATGCCCAACCGTCCTACAAAATTACCCGGTTTGGCAATAAAATCATCTGTGCGTCAATGGAGGATTTAGAAATTAGGTAAAGGCCTGGATAATGATATGGTGCAAAAAATATAAAATTTGGATCAATATCTGGACCATTTTCGAACTGGATATGCCTAAAAAAATAATATTGTATTTGATAATTTTCTAGTTTAGTTAAAATAATTATGAGGCTCAGAATAAAGTAAAATTAGGCCATTACAAATATTTTATAAAGTTTTTGTCCTTCCGGTGTTGGGCCACTAAAGGGGGGGGGACAAAGTGAATTTTTTAATCGAGCAAAAAACATGGGTTTGAAGCATTTTTATTTAAAGTTTAAGCGTGAAAACCTGTTCTTGCTTTTAATATATACGTTATTATTTTCCATGCAAAAATGTACGAAAAGAAGACAAAAACGAGAGAATTTTTTTTGGACGATTTTCGGAAACTCCGAATTCGAATTTCCTAGAATCGTTAAGTACAGTCGAGTAGTTTTTCGAGTTTTTCAGGCTGTAGAGCCCACGGACAATTGATTTTATACTCATATCTTCCAAATTTTTTTTAGCCCCCCAATTTTTCAAGCCAATTTCCAAAAAGGGGGGTGACAAAAACTTAAAAAATATTTTGCAAAGGCCTTATATTCCGCCGATAAGTAAGCAGGTTGACTTCACATCACCTTTTGGTCGATTGACAGATAGATTAAAAATCAGTTTAGTAAAATATTCAAAATCATGCAACCGGACTAACGTTGTACTACGTCATCCGTGGTCGTATCTTATACACAACCCCTCTGATTTTTTTCTTGGGGGATGTAAAGTTTTCTTTAAGCACATCTCCCCTCTGACTTGTGACAAAATTAATACCTCCTTGTCCACCGAAATTGAGTGACTCTGAGATCTAAAATATTCAATTTTGAAATTTCCTATTTTCTATCTGGTACAGTTCTTCATCGACTATCATTTAAAATTAAAACCTACTATCTAAGCTTACCTTTAAACCTAGTCTGATTTTTTCAAGCACCATTTACAGTATGATTTCGAATTTGACAAAAAATGCGTGTCGCCTATGTTGCCAAAATCGAAACCGTGGCAAAATCTAGACCATTTTTCAACTGAAAAAATTGCATATAAATGTGTCAAAAATTGAATAATTACCACTAATTAACGAATTTTTCACGATTGCAACGGTTTTATATTCAAAATGTTCGACAGGGGCTGTCGCAAACCTTTAGATGCTTTGCAGTAAGACGTAGTCCTACGTCAGTAAAAGTCTGACCTTTCGAAATATGTAGTCACTAAATAAAAACTCGAACCCAGCTGTACTTGATAAACTACGTTTAATACAAGTTATATTACATATTTTTAATGAATGGTTTAAATTTTTGAAACTAATAGGCGACATAATTTTTTGATGACGTGGAAATCGTTTCAACCATATCTGAACAACAGGTAATAATAACTTCCCAATATACAAATGTCACACACAGATACATACACAACGCATATCAAGTCACTGAAACATTGTTCAATTGTTGGGCTGACATAAAAACAAGACCCTCGGTGACTGTGACCGATTTCAAATTTTTCAACCGACTTTCATACCTTTCTAACAGAGTATAAGAAAGGTAAAAGCTGTTCAACCTTGTGTGCTATTAATAAATAACAGTAGTATAGTTGTACTATTAAAAAAAAATTCTTTGTTATTATTTGGTTCATTTACATGGAAGAAACTATGACAATCCTAATTTAGGTCCATTTCAAAATCAAAAATAGGTCCAATTCAAGATCATGTTGGGTCCATTCAAGATCAAAAAAAGGCTTTGGCAAAAAACGATATATTTAATAAAAGTTTCATCAATTATACATTTTTAAAGTACTGATAATGTAGAAAAAAGGTGGTACTTTCCAACAAATAGTAACATCACCACATATTATTTATAAATGACGAGTAAATTGAGCAGGAGTGCGAGTGGTGGTGTTAAAAAGCGCTAAATAGGTCCATTCAAGATCAATTACCCTATATATTCACCAGTTTATTTAGAAATTTTGCAGTGTTGTTTTGCCAAAGTTTGGTGGTTACTCAAAGAATACTTCTATCAATTTACCACTACTTTTACCATTTTCCTAGCAAAGCAGGGATAGTATGTTGAAGGAATTCCTTGTCTACCGTTGGAGCTCTTCTTCTTCTTCTTCTTCTTCTTCTTTTTTCAGCATCTTAAAGCTATGGTAAAACTTGCTCAAGCAACATTTTTGTTGTAAAGCAGCTTATCAAGTGCTTGTTCCACAGGTATTAGCTATATGATTATTCAATAAGCTACTCGTAAATAAAAATATTTGTTGGGCCGCATCGTATCAAGAACTCGTCCTCAATTTCTCAAGCATCTCGACACTCGCAAGTCAACTTCAATCTATTCGGTCCATTTTTCTCGCACAAAAAATCGTCACGCAAGTTTTACCTTAATACTAGCACCATCTATGATCGACATTTCCAAATATTAGCTTGCAACAGGAATATCCCTTGGCCTTGGACAAGAAAGTATTTTATGAGTGGCCTTCCCCTCCATTCGTTGAAAAGCACCACTTTAACGAAGATGAAGAGATTCCCAACGAACGCTAAATTGAGGCAATGAGTGTTATGTCTACTTGTCTGTGTTTAGGTTTACTTAAATCCGGGGTGCGACATTTCAGTTTTAAAACGAAACCTTTACTTTCAAGTGACCGCGATTTAAAGTCAAACACGATTTGCTGATGAACTCGACTAACGAGAGCATGAGCGCTTGAAAACTTGTATTCAATTTGAACTCATTTCCATTCAAGGCTAATCGGAAAAAGTAAAACTGAAACGTTGTAAAAGTGATCGCAATGATGAATGGAAATGGATCATCGGAGATAGTTGGTTTTAAAATCGCAGTAATGAACGTTTGCTTTCCGATGGCTGAAGGCCAGAAATAAGTAGCTGTGAATTCCAAACCTGCTTTCTTCGTTGATCCATTGAAACTGAATCAAAGAATCAATTGAAAACTCGCTGCACTGAAGCTGGTTGAGACGACCAGTTTTAAAGTTAATAGAAGCATCTTCAGCTGAATTCAACAAAACTCGCGAGCTATTTTGATTTCCGAGTGACGTTGTCACATCCTGCCAATTAATTTTCCGATATATAAAATATTCCAAATATAAACATTTTGAATCATTATGTTATATTTTAAATTTACAAGCAAGTCCATAACATGTAAACTTTTAATATCCCATAGTTCACTTCTAGTCCTAATGTTCTTACTGGTCATTCAGATCAAGGTAGGGATTAATCTTTTTATTGTTTCTCGGATACAAACAGAACATTTTTGACATCCAGCATGTAGGTAATATAGATTTTATCCACCATCCAGTATTGATTATAAGACAGTATTCGAAAAAATTGAATTCGGTCACTTGTTTGTAACTTTTTATCGTGTGTGTAAATAGAATAATGGCAAACGGAAGGATGGCGGGGAAGAAAACGCAGCATTGGACATCCGAAGGACGGTACTTAACTTAAATAGAGCATCAACCTCACATTTTGGTTCGATATACGGCATGAAAGGCAAAATTTTAAGTTTGTTTTCTGTAAAAGTCAATGACACATTCTGGACAACAAATGCACAAAGTTCGGAAGCCACCGAACTGGAGTGATAATTGGACCACGGTGGCCAAAACTAGTGCAAGAAAGTTGTTCAGGAAGTGGTTCACTTAACCGTTCCGCATTATGATGACTGATGAAACCTGCATTAAGGTCGTCCCCAGACAAATGCCGGTACAGGAATTCTACGTTGCATATTTTTAAGTTTGCAGTCCCCGAAAGCATAGAGAAGAAGACTTACAAGTTACAACAACTTACAATATGTTCATCCCCATAATAGGTAGTAGTCGGACGCGAGACTAGGGCCTAGGGCCTAACCTACTTCATGAAACATCTGATTCCGTGAAATCTATTTATATTTAGCCGTATGAAATGAGCACTTTTGAATAACAATTATAAAAGACTATTTAACGGCTTCTTCTCACATTCTTAGATAATTTTATCTGCACATAAGTTTGTTTTTGTTGTTTGTTGTCTGAAATTCCTAATTCAACATTTTATAAGAGCAAGTAACCACTTATTGTTTTGAATTTATCATCTAAATAGTTGCTATTATGATTACCTACATTCTTTTCTGCAAAAAGTAATTATGCGATATTCATTGCAGTGCACTAATTGTTGACAATAAAACTCTCAACCATTATACTGCGTCGTTTGGCATAACACGAACAGCAAATGGAGAAAATGACAACTAAAGCATTTCCTTAGTTTTTCTTTCCTTCGCTATCGGAAATTGCTTTCAACCGTACGTTTGCTATTAATTTGTTAAAAGTAGCAAACAAGTGCAATCAAGTTAAGTAAAAATAAATGACAGATTATCAGTTTATATGTGCAAAACTGCAAAGTGATTGATACCAATGTCAATGACTTTTAATTATATCAGACACACCGGCGACGGTTAGTTGATACATTTTTGCTTTGATTATTTGCTCGTTTATATAAAGTTAAACTACTGTGAAGAACGAACGATTACGGCTGACCAACACTATTTCCACTTCACCCCATTCACCTTGGAGCCTATTCTTGGCACGGGTTAAACATAAATGACACGATTTTCTCGCAAAAAATGTTTTAGGTTTGGAAGTATTTTTGTAGATTTTTGCGAATTTTTTTTTTCTAAATTCTAATGAAACTCATTTATACAAATGCACATTTCATGCAATAAATTCTGTTAAACTATTAACTTTTCCGGGAAGGGTAATTGTTGAATGTTTAAGGTGAGAGTCCCCATCGCATTTTCGCATAGATATTTTTAGTCTAAGATTAAGATTAAGATTTATTCTTCCCGAAAAAGGAAAAGTAAAGTGATCTAACCTCGATAAAAGGAAGAAAAGTAAACTATTAACTTTAGATTAACTTTAGAGCGTTAAATATTTTTGATCCTTCAGCAGTAGCGTGCTCGGACATAAACAAAAACTGGGGCACACAACCTTTCAGAAGAATATTTTGGGAACTCAAATTGAATTCAAAATTGGACTTGAAATAAGCGTATAATTTTGACCAAAATTGAATCTAAGGTTGGAATTCAGTTAGACTTGAAATTGAACTTAAAATCGGACAAGTAATTAAATTTGACATTGGACATTGAATTAGACTTGAATATGAACATGCAGTTTTACTTCAAACCGGATATGGACACGAAATTAGGTACGAAGTTTTAGTTGAAATTAGTGTTAACTTTTTCGCCTATTCAATCACACGTTTTACCTCTTTTCTGTACCATTTTTTCTCTTTTTGTTTCGTTTTTTCGCTTTTTATGAATCGTTTTTGATTTTGTTACTTTTCTCCCGTTCTTTCTCTAATTTTCTTATTTACTGTTTTACTGCTTCCTGCAGTGTTGAGAAGCCCGCACTCGTGCGGTCTAAGTTTCTCACACACGCGTACTCATTTTAACGAACACGCCGGCATGAGAATTTTTTTAAAGCCCCCCCTTTTATTTCATCATCAACGAGTTTCTGCGCGTATGTGTTTAGCTAACAGCTACAGTTGTCGCTCGTCGTTCGTCGTTGCAGCCCGATCTGCTGATGCCGACACGCGAGGACTCGCGCTCACACCCGTGAGCAGGGTTGCCACATGCACAGATTAGTCTGTGTTTAACAGATATTTAAAATTGACCAAATTGACTGAAATGCGGTCAGGATATTTAAAAGAAATCGCCTGTACAGAATCTGTATGTATAGAATACAGATTTTCGCCAAATTACACAGATTAAACAGATTTTTACATGAGAGTGAAGGAGACGGAAATAGACAGCAAAATGACTCTCTATCTCTTTCACTCTCATTGTTTTGCATTGGACAGATTTTTGCACAGATATTTTTCCTCGCCTTACAGATTGTGAGGTTTTTCCAACAAAAAACACAGAATTATATGTGGCATCCCTGCCCGTGAGTAGAATGGAGGGCGAAGATGAAGAAGAAGAAGAAGAAGAAGAAGAAGAAGAAGAAGAAAAAGTAACGCAAAATTTGTATCCCAGTGCGTCACCAGCCTCACGGGCACTCGTGGAGAATGAGTTTTTTGCCTCGGGAATAAGCCATGCAGGAAGACGATGTGAGGATGAGCATACGCGAGTTTGTGGGTAACAAAATATCTCACAGCACCGGCGACTTTTTTTTTGTAATACACGGTTGAAACTCACAATACTGTGCAAAGTTAGCTGTCACAGTAAGAAGTTTTACAATGCTTGTTAATAGATACCACGAGCTACTAAAACTGAAAAAATCGTGGTGGCCTGACCACCACAGTGGCCCGATGCTAACGACATTAGCCTATTGTTATTAAATATAAACCAATTGCCGGAATTTATCGAGGATTTGTCGCAACTTGCGACTCGCAAGTCTAATATTTGGTCTGTAGTCTCTCTCGAAAACCGCACTGGCCGCACCGGCTTTGCCAATAAACGATTCCTACAACGGCCTCAATTTATGAAATAGGATGCGGGAAAGAATTTTACATGCAGGGTTGATGAGAATAATCCCCGATAATTGCCACATTCGAGGACTCTTTTTGTTTTTTCTTTACTTTTTTCTTCAAGTTTCCGTCTTTTTTAATCTCTTTTTATCTCCTTTCCGTCTCGTTTTTCATCTTCGTCTCTTCCGTTATTCCTCTCTTTGATGTCCCATTTTTCTATCTTTTTTGTCACGTTTATTTTAAATGAAAGAAAAATTTTATCCACGACAGATACGTAGGGGAACTGGTGGTAAAATTTCCAGTCGGGGCAAAACGCGCCACAGTCATGTATTTTTCATTTGTTAGTAAAATTCATGTAATACACACACTTAAAAATAAGCACCGAGTTCGGCAAAATTTTGCCGAAATCTCAACAGCCGAACGTTCGGTAAAAATGTCGGTGGTGTATATCGACGTTTACGGATTTTTAGTAACGTTTGGCAACATAAAAATTTTTACCGAACGGTCGGCTCTTGAGATTTCGGCAAAATTTTGCCGAGCTCGCTGCTTTTTGCCAAGTGTGCAGGAAGCTTATATGATCCACATAAGTTTATAATGTAAAATAGAAGAGGGTGGCATAGGGCTGTCTAACCGGTAGTACCGGTAGTACCGAAACCGGTAATACCGGCCAATTTTTGGATACCGAAATACCGGTTTTAGAAAGGCAAAAAACCGGTATTTCCGGTATTTTCTAATCTCCTTGTTTTTTCCAACTCCTTATTCGAATAAGAACTAAATTTGATAAAAGATTATAAAACTCTCAGAAAAACAACTTGGTGTTAATGCCGACGAGATTCTTCGACTACTAAAAATGAAGAGAGTGCAATTGTGGGTCAAATTATTTTAGCTCTTGAACCCGTTTAAGGCACAGTAGAGCAACTTTGCTGTAAAAATGATTCATTGTATGAGCCAAACGTCGCGTTTCAATTTATTTTTGAACAACTTGATATTCAAAAGCCACCAAATTATTCGAAGCTCTCAAATAACAAATTTAGGAAACAAGATCAGGGCCCAGAAACGTCACTTACAATAGTAAATTGCAGTGTTGGGCACCGCTAATTCGCTAATTCGCTAATACGCTAACCAATTCAATTTGCTCGATAATTGAGGAAATTTCGCTAATCACTAATCGCAAACTGCAAATTAACAGCCAGTTTATTTTTGAACATATCACAACAACTTGCATTGTAATCTATCACTGTACAAATTATTACTTTCTTAATAAAACTAAGATCAAAACCTATAATAATGGATAAAATGCTCTACCTTTTATTAATTTCAAAATTAACAGCGGCACTTCATTTAGAATTACGGATCAGCAACAATTCGGCTAGTCTGAGTATAAATTATGAAGCCTAATTAGCGTTTCGCGATTGCTCGGTTAGCGAATTAGCGGTACCCAATACTGGTAAATTGTTATTCAACAATGAGGTAATGAAGATTCAGTTTTAACAGAAGCAGCGCCGCTTTGTTTCAAAACTGGCTTCAATTAGCGTCATTGAAACGATTTTCACTTCATCATGACGACCGGTTTTAAAGTTTCATTTGTATCTATCAAATCTCTATCAAATATTCAGAAAAAGGTCAGCCTAGACTTTTAATGCAATTGAATGGATTTTGAGTAACATTTTCTACATTAATCTACTCAACATCGACAAATCGTGCATGACTGTCAATCGTCATCATTTGACACAGTCAGTAGCATCAGCTGAAGCTTGCTCGAAACGTTCTGTTCAACAAATGAAACAAGTCGCTTCATATATGAAGCGAATGTAACGGAAAGTTAGCTTCATTTACTTGTTTCGACGATGCCGGGCTCTGATCAGAATACGGGGATCTTTGCGCGTTTTGAGCATTCTTGCCAACAAAGGATCTGCCAGGAAAGAATTTGAAATATTTTTCAAGTTTTTCGAGTGATACATTGATTATACAAGGAGATGAAATCTGCAACCCACTATCTTCGAATAATGGGATTGATAACAGAGAAGAAAAGGTATTTGTGAATGATGATGAAGAGGATGACGTTCTGCAGGAGTTCCGGTTTGGGGATGGAGAAAAAATTGTTGAAAGGCTGTAGGAGACCGAGGCATTAATTATGCTGGAAGCGACAATACAAGATATTTTGTAAATAATTAAAGGCGGGTCTCCCTACTATAAATTTGAAGAAATGAAAGGAAAATTCCTGATGGGCTTAGAGCCGTTAGACATCGATGAAAGCGGAAGTTTTTTCAATTGTTGGAAGTGTTGGCAATAAAATTCATTCTATAGTAAGCGAATTAAATCGCTAAGTGTATTATATCTGCTTCAATTCTATTTTGCTAAGCAACAATACTGAAGCTAATGTTTCAAAATAAAAAGATTTACTGAAAAACATCGATATTTCTATTGATTTCGAATAATCTGCCAATACCGGTATTTTACCGGTACTACCGGTATTTTCTACGCCAATACCGAAATACCGGTTTTCACCAAAAGCCCCCAATACCGACAGCCCTAGGGTGGCACCATAGAACAGAAGTGGAAATCCGAACGATTCGGCGATCAAAACTGATAACAGAGACATTTTTGTTTTTCTTTTTCTTTGGGAAGGTTTTCGCATAGAAGCGAATAACAGCAATATAAGCAGAACGCTCGCTGCCAATCGCATAGCAGATTTCATATACTTTCATGTGCAATCGTATGCGTTCGTGTGTTTTCGTGGGAAAAAGTGACTCGCTACCGCCAGGTTCGCTAGTATCTGTAGAAAGTAGCAAGTACGTGTTTGGATTTCTACTTCCACTTCTGTTCTGTGGTGGCACCATAATTACTGTTAACAAGTGTATTGGTATGCGTAAAATATTACTGTCGCGCATTTGGCCCCGTGTGACGATTTCATTCACAGTTAACATATTTCACCTACGACTTGTAAGCTTCATCAGTGTCTGTCGAACTAAAAAAAGACAGTAGTTTTTGTATTCCACTAATTCGCTCATAACAGGGTTTATTGCTATTTTTGGCTCCCTTTTTCCCATATCCTCTCAGGTTTTTTAATATTTACATCCCGTTGTTCGTCTTTTCCCTTTCTATTTTACCTTTCATCTTACGCCGTCTTTCCTGTTTTTCTTTTCTTCTTTTACCGTGCCATTTTCCCTTTTTTTTATCCTGTTTGATCTCTGCTTCCCGTTTGCCTCGTTACCTCTATCGGTTTTTGCCCTCTCTCGTTATACTTTTTTCCCATTTGGTTGCTCTTATTTTCTGTTCCGTATTCTAATTCTTGTTTCGTTTTCGATCATTTCTACTTTGTCTCGTTTGCTGTTCGCTGTTTGCTGTTTCCTCTTTCTCTCTTTCTTCTTCTTGTCATGTCCCGTTTTTCTCCGTTTTCCTGAGTCATGTCCCTTTTTCCGTTTTTCTTTTCTTTCGTCTAAGCCAATTTTTTGCCCCGCTTCGGTTTTTTCGTTTCCGGTTTTCGACTTTTGACGTTTTTTTAATTCCTTTTGTGTCCCATTTATTGATTTTGTCTGTTCTGTGTTTCCCCTTCTTATATGTCCTATTTTCGCACTATCTCTGCTACGTTCTGTTTTCTTCTTTCGTTTTATTCCTTTTATTTTACATTTTCATGTTCTCTACATTTTTTTCTGTCCCGTTTTCTTTTTTTTCCAGTTAGCGTTTTTTTTCATTTTCCTTCTCCCACATTTTCTTCTTTTCTTTTCCTCCTCTCGTTTTATCTCCTTTTTCGTCTTGTTTTTCGTCATTTTCTGTTCGGTTTATCCACATTTTCTTTCTCGCTTTCTCCATTGTCCTTCTTTTCTCTTTCATCCTTCATCTTTTTGTGTCTAGTCTTCTCGATATTTGTCTCGTTATCCTTCTTTTGCTCTCCTGTTTATAATTTTTTCATTACTTTTTCTCTCTGGGGTTTTTCTTCATCATCATCTCATTTGTTCAGTTTTTGTCACGTTTTCCTTCATGCTTTTTCTGATCTTTCTCCTTCTGTTTTATTTCTCCTTTTTCTTTTTTATTTACTCGTATAAGACTATACGCTAGTATGACGTAAATTATTTTAGAAAGGGAGCGTCTGATACAAATGAACTGGAAGGGGTCAATCCCGGCGTAGCGGTTAGCATTCACGTCTTTCATGCCGAGGACCCGGATTCAAATCCCAACCCCGCAGAAGTTTCGAATGACCTAAAAGTGTTACACTGACTATAATCTAACAAAAAAAGGTGAACTGGCAAATTTCGGTATAGACCAAAAATAAATCCGGTTGTACAATGACAGATGGGGCTAGCATCCACGCTCTTTCCGTTGGTACCCGAATGTTTTACTCACTAAACTAATGCTGCCTGGTAGTCTAATACCGCATTTTATTTTATTCTTTCCAATTCTATCATTCCTCGTATAGGCAATCCTTCTTCGCATCAGACTTACACCATCTGTTTAGTGGTGGAATACGAACGCTACGCATAACACTACCAGTAGTTCGCTCAGTCATACCTCCGATTGTACAGCGACTGAATGCATTCTGATCTTTTTTACATTTTCATTTCGACCAAGTTTACTTTACCAACAAATGACCGTATAACAGTGAATTGACTGGCAGTCCTCACACTAACGGCGCAAGCGGCAGATTGACTGGATTTAAAAAATAATCAAATGTTCGTTTTAAAAGTGCAAGGTGAAAGTCAGAGAGCGTACGCATTCACGCAGTCACAGTCAACTTGCGATCGCTGTTCAATCACTTCAGCAGACACTTCCTCCCATTTTTCCCGTTTGTTTCTTTTTGCAGGGAGCGCCAGGATTACCTCTAGATCCCTCGGTAATCCATCTGTGAAAATGCTAAGAAAGTTTACTAACATTTTCATAGGACTCTACGTTGTTTGGTTCTTGAATTAGGAAAAAAGCCGGAAAACCAAGTTGTTCGACCATAACTCAGGAACATTAAAAATGTTGCTGAACATTTCAACAAATTTAACAAAGATTAACAATCGCCAAATTAGACAGCAATTAGACTTGGATTTGAACTTCCAGTTGAGTTTAAATTAGGCTTCCAACTAAACTTTAATGTATAACTTGGACTTCTAATTGCAATTAAAGCTGAAACCATTTTTACGCAATTATTTACTTAGCGCAAAAATTGTGACCGATTAAATTAAAAACTGCGGGCTTTTGGGTTGCAGAAATCATATTGTTTTACACAAAATTTTACCGAGAAGTTGGGACATGTGCCCTAGTGAGCTTCACCCTTCGCTCGATTTTTTTAATTGCTGCATGCATGAGTATATAAAACTTTTGTTATGACTATCAGTATCATTATAATAACCAGCAGATATGCTCGCTTCTGTTACAGAAATATTTTCTTTTAAGATTTTTTGTTTTATCACCATCAAACCGTAGTAAACCTAATTTTCATAAAGAAGACCAAGTAATCAAAGATTCATACGGGTCTGAAAATATGAAAAGGAACGTATAGGTAACTGATGAATCATATTTACAACCGGAATAGTGCCGTATGCAAGCAATCAGTGGAAGCAAGCTGCAAACTCGAAATAATACGGGACGCACATGTCACTGTAACTTTCACTGCTTCAAAGCGAAAATGTCAACAAGAATTACTCCGCCGATAGGCACCTCTAACATCTCTCGCTCCTTCTCAAAGCATCCGGCAACCACTATGACGGGGCCCTCATAACTGGTATCTCAATTTTTAGTACCACTATTATTATAATACACAAGAACAATCCTCCGTTCGCCGAGTGCTTTGGTCCCCGGACAGCGCGAGTCAGCATAGGGAAAGAAAGTAAAGTGACCCACTTATTCGTTCACTTTTACCTTCGCTTTCTCCGCATCATCGGTACATAGCGGGCAATGGCTGGAGTCGCACATTTTTTGCTTCTTTTTCCTGGCTATCTGCATGCAGTGCCTTGAAGGCCTTCCCACAGCAGCATCACGATTCCCTTGGGGAAGTCGGATGGTCACGTGAGCTGTAGAAATTTATCTTCGCGCAGAATCCCATTGTAGGGTTGGTGCTTTTTATTCATCTCCCGTTTTGTTTGTTTCACTTAATGGAATATGCTAATCTGGCTCGCAATTGTCCCGAAATCAGCAGCAAACAACAAATGGTTATAAATATACCCGAACGTGACGGAAATCTGATTCCGGATTGACTGATTGGGACGTTACTGTTGCTGGTGCTGTTCGTGACCATTCAGATGCAAATAAGTCCGGTAATTGAGCGGTATTGACCTATTTTGTTGCGGGGGCTCGCAGACGACCATTTCTTTCGAGGCCAAGGAGAAATGCAGTTTATTGTAAGTCAGCAAACACTGAATTCGATTGAAAGGTGAAACATGCCGTGAGTGGGTGCGACACACTTGCCCCATAAGACGAATGGTCAAAGAAAGTAAATAGCATGCATTTAAATTGGGTTGGAACTTGCTTTAGAATAGGTCTCGTATTTATGCTACTATTTTTGTGAAACGGGAAAAACCTGAAATGTTTTAGTCATAATACAATCCTAGCTCGGACGGTGACTCCCCCGTGGTAGCTGTTGATTTCACTTTCACCTTTTGCTCACACGTCATTCAATTCGAGTTGACAAAGCTGGCAGACTCGCGCATTAATCAGTGGAAACGGAATTCGAATGGGAATTCCGGTTCGTTTTGCAAGGAAAAATTGCACACGATTGCCGGTAAAAATGAGGTAAATGAAACGGAGAGTCAACGATTGTATAATTTTGTGATGATTCTTGGGGACATTATTGCTAACTATGTGACTAGTAATAAGCGACCGTAACAAAAACAAGTAATGGCTGTTTAGACTAGGCTTTCAATATTATCTTCAATTCTTGTATTCGTATTGAAAATGGTGGGACTGACTGAGGTGCTTATAATATCTACCTATAAAACGTCAACTTTAAAATCCTAAAAACATTTTCGTTAGATAGTTTAAAATCACTGCTCTGCTGCCGGCTTCTCGGCGAAAATATTCAATTAAACCTGCCAGCCGCCGGGCGGGTTTTTACTTCGCAAACAATGGGATAATTATTAATGGCCCATCAGCGAGAGCAAACACCCCACCCGCCCCGTTCAATTGTCAGTAAAATTTCGGATGAGATGCGAACTGCTCGAGACAGTCCGACCGGGACACTGCCGCCGTCGCCGTTGGCGCCCGCCGCGGCGGTGAAAGCTTCTGCGCCAAAATCGCTTTCCGCCAATTAATTGTGAAACGAAAGTGACAAAACACCCACCTGATGTTGGTGGTTCCTGCTGTGCGCGGTTTGGACGTGCTCTGGATTGAGTTGATTTTTGCTAGAAAGAATATCGTTTCTGGTTGTAACAGCTGATGCTTTCACTTTCCTGCCGTGTGCGGGTGTATTAATAATAAAACGATTATTATGGTGCGACTACAGTGAAACGGGAGAGAGAGTTCGACCAATGGACGTAGAAAGGTTTTCACGAAAATACAATTAATAGATTTCGAATCGTATTATCATTTAAATTGCGGTTTCCGGTGGCTTAATTAGTTGTGACGTTGGTTTCTGAGTAGCTATCAATATGATAAAGCATTATTATTGACTTGAATATCCGTGTAAACATATGTTTTATTCATTCGGAATTATTTTCAAAAGCTTAAAACTCAATTCAGCAGTGGTGGCATTTCATGGTAAATGACGAAAATTATCTGTATAAATCCGCCTACCGGCATGACATGCTAAAATTACACTTCAGTCTTTTTTCACATTAAAAATCATAAAAAAACATGTTAAAACTCAAGTCTTTTTGAATGATGTTTTCAATTTCTTAGCAGGGTGACGGAGCCACCTGGTCATACGTAACGCGTTTTTAAAGGAATTATATTTACAAGTACTCAAGTTTTTGCCACGAAATCAATCTTTCACTTCTTGTCTATACATGTACAAGCATTTCAACAGATAAAATGTTTCGGAATTTACATTTTTTACAGAGACAAATTTTCCATTTCAGCGGCAGTTCGTCATACACAAATTGCACTTCGTCATAAACAAGATTTGCTTTCGTCTAGTATGGACAAACACAATTATTTGCAAAAATCTATGCATGTATTCGTTATGTCATGTGCACGAGCTATCCAACTTGTACAAAAAAAAAATGCATGTAGTTTTAATCAGAACTCAAATTTCGGTGATTTACTCCGAGTAATCTACTGATCTGCTGCTGGTGCTTATCGTCACATACAAGGCAGATAGAAAGACCAAGAGGATTTTTATTTTTGCAAAATAGTTGTTTTTGACGTAGGACTACGTGTTTGTTTACTATACTGGGACTGGATAACACTTTGTGAAAAAGAAAATAGAAGTGTAACGTTTGAATGAAAGATTTCAAATGCTAATAACTACCGTCATCCGGGGATACTTGCAACACCGGGGTTACTTGCAACACTTTGGCGCATCGCGCTTTTGACAGCTCTAACGCATTTGTTTGTTAACATAACCATTTGTACCCAATGCCATTTTAAAGAAGGGATGTTTACCTATTGTTTATTTAAGTTTAATCCATTACATCATTGTTTTGCTTGTTTTTATACGATTGGTAAGTAATGTCACTTTCGGAGTAGGAAAAATGGATGTGCAAAGTTGCGTCAGTTCATTGCCATGGAATTATTATTTATTGTTTGGTTCCTGTACACAATAAGTGCATCATATAAGCTAACAAATATGAACTTTGAGCTTTGTTTATATTTTGAACTTGGAGAAGAAACGATGAGTTCGTGTTGTTACTTCCAATATGGCGCGGCTTGCAGCACTTGTAAAAATGAAAATTATCGTAATAGACAGTATGTACAAAGCAAGTTTGCATCTGTACGATGTTATTTTGTCTACCACCATCTCCAGAAAAATTAAAATTGTGAAAAATTCTACGTGCCTTGAAACGGCAATTTGGAGTTCGCCGACATGCTGCATTTTCACCGAATATCTTTAAAAAAGCGATAGACGAAATTGGGAAACAAAAAACGCCTCCAGTATCTCTTGTTTAACTACAAATGCATTCAAAATATCTCAAAATAGTCATTCGCGGTTTGAAATCAGATATAAAATCATAAGAAACGCAAAATCAGAAAAGTGTTGCAAGTAACCCCGTTTACTGGGTAACTTGCAACACCCCTATTTTCGGTTCATTCTGCAGATTCATTTAGTTTATATTTTTTCTCATAATCATAAATCAAAAGTACTCACCACTATACAAGTTTTGGCTACTTACACTTGGACCTAAACGGTATACTTCGAAAGTTATACTAAGTCAAAGTTTAAAAGTGTTGCAAGTATCCCCGGATGACGGTACTAAAATACTGAACGAAACTGAACAATTTATATGTCGTTGGATAGATAAAATGATCAGCAATTTTATGAAAGGGTAAGAGAGCAATTTTAAGGAGGGCGTAAGAGGGGGGCTCCCATAGAAATGCAACACAAATTTCCTCAAAACTCGAGAACTATTCAAGCAAATGGAACCAAATTTGGCATGCGGGGGTTTCAGAATGCAGGGTTTTTTCCTATTGTGTATTGAGATCCCTTCCCCATTTAAGAGGGGGGGGGGGGGCTCCCATACAAATGAAATACAAATTTCCTCCTAACTCTAGAACTTATCAAGCAAATGGTACCAAATTTGGCATGAGGGGATCTCAGAAGGCAAGATTTTTTTTTTACGGTGAATAGAGACCCCTCTTCAGGACCTCTGTTCAGAAGGAGGAAGCAGCTCTTATACAAATAATATACAAATTTCCTCATAACTCTAGAACTAATCAAGTAAAAGGAACTAAATTTGGCATGTGGGGGTTTTTGGAGGTAAGAATTTTTTCGTGTAATGAGACCCCTTCACCTTCTAAGAGGGGGGGGGGGCTCCCATGCAAATGAAATACAAGAACTAATCAAGTAAATGGAACCAAAATTTGGCATTAGGACCTTTGCCTTCTTTAAGAAGGGGGGATCCCATACAAATTAAATACAAATTTCCTCATAACTCGAGCACTAATCAAGCAAATGGAACCAAATTTAGCATGTAGGCGTTTTTGGAGGCATGAATTTATTTTATGATGGTTCGAGACCCCTCACCCCTGTGGTAGGAGAATAAGGACTCTTATACCTACAACTAAAACAGAAATTTTTACATATGTGCTATATTTTCTGCTATGTAACAAGCGGTAAACTGTAAAAATAAACTAGCAAAACCTTCTCGGAGAAAGACAGTGAATCGACGCCGCTAACTTACGTTCCTGTTTCCATTCATGTCAAAAGAGAAGGACTTTCGAATGGCACGTCATATAAGTGATGAACGTGCTATGGCTCTAATTGGTTATTTGTAACCAATGGCCCTTTTAAAGGCCACAAGCGAGTTAAAGTAAGATTATTGAAACATGTCAAGCTACGCCTAATCCTATTTAATACAATAAGCTGTGGACTGGTCATTCATTACTACCTTTATGATGCACACAATTGATTTTAAAAGAAATCTCTATGTCTCAAAGGTTGTAGGCGTTTCAAAGTGTCATTGCATTCAATGAAGAATTAAATCTGAATATTTCGCACTTCTTTATTGAACATTCACTTAAACAATGGTACTCACAGATTCTTATAAACATACAATTGCCAGAAATGCAGTTTAGTAGTTTACTATTAGTCTTTGATCTAATGATCTGACATAGTCCTACGTCATCCTTTCGTACAACCCTTAGGGCTGCATACCTTATAGTTTTTTGGCTGGCAATGGCTGGATAATGCGTAATATCGGTACCTCACATACCTGCAGTTATAAAATAGACTCCACGGTAGTCATTAGGCTCTTATCCAGCAACTCCTATCTCTACCTCCTCATGGTGCGAACCGGAATACGAGCAACCTTAGTGGAGGTCGGCTAACCAACCCCGGTGGAAACTAAGGTCGTATACCGACAGGGAAGGAGGCACACATGCTTCTGGTGAGTGTTGGCAAAAGGAACAGCTACAGAGACTATAGATTACAGAGGCGCCGAGACGCTCAAAAACTGCTAAATTTTGAACAAAAGCGGAGAGATACCTTTGTTTATGATGGTACTCTCCGTTTTGTTTCAAAATTTAGCGGATTTTGAGTGCCTCGCCACCTCTGTAATCTATAGTCTCTGTAGAAAGAGCCTTGCCAGCCGTGTGCGTCTGTCTTCAGGTTAGGGGTGGCTCACGACGGTGATCCCCCTACACGGTGAAACGCCGTTTCTGTACCAGGTATGCGCCTGTACTGTATCCCAGGCTAGGGGCGGCATACAACCGTGACTGATCCGGAGCGGGAGGCTCGCTTATGAAACGCTGTGTCTCGCCAGCTATACCCAAGATGGCAGACTATGGCCCAAGACTATGTATCGTAGTCCTAGTAAGGCATACCGCCTTAAAAAACGCTTACGCTTAAAAAACTTATGCCAGGAGAAATTCATGAAAGGAGCTAGAACGAAATAATTGGTATAGACTCAGATAAAAGAAAAGGACGATTATTGAAGGAATGTCAGGAATCTACTTGAATCGGCACGCACGGGTATCCTGGCAAGAGAGATTTGGGTCGAGCAGTCGAGTCGAACAGTCAAGTCGAGCAGTCAAATCGAGCAGTAAAATCAAGCTGTTCAGTCAAGCAGTCCAGTTGAGTAGTCGATTCAAGTCGAGCAGTCAAGTCGAGCAGTTAAATCGAGCAGGCCCCTCGAGCGGTCCAGTCGGGCAGTCCAGTCGAGCAGTCCAGTCGAGCAGTCCAGTCGAGCAGTTGAATCGAGTAGTCTACTCGAGCAGTTGAATCGGGCAGTTAAGTCAAGCAGTCTGGTCAAGTGGTTCAGTAGAGCAGTTAAATAGAACAGTTGAGTCGAGCAGTTCAGTCGAGTAGCCCAATCGACCAGTTGAATCGAGTAGTTAAGTCGAGCTATCGAATCAAACAGTTGAGTCAAGCAGTTGAGTCGAGCAGTCGGGTTGAGTGGCTAAGTCGAGCAGTTAAGTCGAGCAGTCTAGTCGAGCTGTTGAATCAAGCTGTCAGTTGAGTCGAGCAGTTGAATCGAACAATCGGGTTGAGCAGTTGCGTCGTGCAGCCGATTCGAACAGTCCAATCGAGTAGTTGAGTCAAGCAGTTCATTCGAGCAGTCGATTCGAGCAGTTGAGTCGAGTAGCCCAGTCGAGCAGTGAAATCTAGCAGTTGAATCGACCAGTTGAGTCGAGCGTCGAATCTAGTCGAGCAGATGAATCATGCTGTCCAGTCATGCAGCCCAGTCGAGCAGTCGAATCGAACAGTCCAGTTGAGCAGTTCAATCGTGCAGTTAAGTCCAGCAGTCGGGTCGAGTAGCGAGTCAAGCAAATGTGCCAAGCAGTCGAATCGAGTAGTTAGGTCGAGTAGTCCACTCGAGCAGTTAAATCGAGCTGTTCAGTCAAGCAGTTAAGTCGATCTGTCCAATCAAGCAGTTGAGTCGAGCAGTCGAATCGAACAGTTCAGTCGAGCAGTTCAGTTAAGCTGTCCAGTCGAGCAATCAAATCGAGCAGTCCAGCAGTCGACCAGTGAGGTGACTGAGAATACAACCCATTGTTACGAAAGCATGACGTCTTGTCAGGGACCTGTTTTTAGTTACCGATAAGTCTCTTATGACGTCCTGTCCTGGTGACGCGGTTTTCGGTACAGACATAAGCCTGTTATTTAAATAAATAAATATCTATAAATATCTTATATAAATAGATATTGCAGTATCCTATTACTGGCACAACATTTAAGTATCACATCTACTATAGTGTGTCATTAGGTGGAGCTCCATCAATGACCATCTATGCGTGTTGAGAATTAAGGGCAAATTCTTTAACTATAGTCTGATTATGTGTACGCACCGACGAACGGCAAACCCGATGACGTAGAGGAGTTCTATGATCTTCTTGAAAGGATGTATGAGGAGGGCCCAGGACATGACATAAAGATAGTCATCGGGTATACAAATAAACAGATCGGACGCGAAGAGTTCTTTCGAGAAAACTTCCATCCTACCACAAATGGCAATGGCTGAAGCTAATCAACTTCGCTGCAACCATGGGAATGGCTATCTCTAGTACCGATTTTGCACGATGGAACATTCGGAAGGACATCTGGAAACACCCTAATTGAGAGGATTGCTCTCAGATCGACCACGTTCTGGTTGATGTCTGGCATGGTTCTGACGTCGCAGACGTGCGATCCTCAAATAGAAACCAACGAGGAAGAAACCACTGAACATTCGGCAGCTATCAGCGGAAGGAGTTGCTGCAGAGTAATCTCGGAAGACTGATGAGCGGTGAACAACTTGCAGAGAACCTGAATGAACAGTGGAAGCATATCCATGACGTGATCAATACTACAGCGCGAGTAGTATTGGGCTGCAGCCACTTCCAGCGAGTGGTTTGGCCAACCGGTGACTGATGAGAAGAATCGAATCAGAAGTCACATAATGGCTGCAACTGTGCAGAGAGAGAGATACCGAGATGCTAGAGCAGCCGAAAAGAGACATCACCGTCGTAAGAAACATCAGCACTGGGATCGCGTTCTTGCGGAGGCGGAGAATTGCTTCGAGAAGCACGAAACGAGAAGCTTCTTTAATACGTTCAACGGATTCAGGAACCGGACTATGCCAACCCTTGTTATGTGCAACGACAAAGAGGAAAACTTGAGGCGTTGGAAACAACATTTTGATGCATTGTTGAATAAGATGGAGCGGTCAACAAAAATAGGATAATGATTGAGAATGATGAACAAGCTGTGGATCCACCAACTCTGGACGAGGTTAGAAAAGCAACGAGAGAGCTGAAAAATGGCAGAGCAGCTGGAAAGGACGGCATCCCACCGAACTTTTGAAAGTCGGGTGCGAACGGCTGTATACTAAAGGTATGGACTGAGGTGGAACTACTTACGGACTGGTTGGAAGGTCTCATACGCCTTATTTACAAACAGGGCCAGCGTCTTGAATGCAGCAATTATCGAGGCATTACTCACCTCAATTGAGTAATACCTGCAAACAAAATTCTCTCCCGTTGCAGAAAGCCTTTGTTGGCGAATACCAGTGCGATTTTCGAGAGGGACGCTCCATGACAGACCAAATATTCACCTTCCGACAGATCCTCTATAATTGCCGGGAATTCAACTTGCAGACTCACCATTTGTTTATAGACTTCAAGGCGGCGTATGATTCAGTTAAACGAAATGAGTTGTGGCAGATTATGCTTGAACATGGTTTTCCAACAAAACTGATTAAGCTGATACGTGTTACCTTTTACAAATTCGTTTGTGACGTTAGTTGGTTTGAAGTAAGGTGATGGACTGTTCGAAGGGCAAGTCTGCAGAGAAGCAATATCATCATCACGAAATTTCATTTGCTCCTAGGGTTCGAGGACGACATCGATATCATCGGTGTTAACCGTAGAGCTGTGCAAGAAGCGTTCACGCATCTTATGGAGGAGGCTGCAAGGACTACATCAGCTGCGACTAATCATAAATTCTACCAAAACAAAGTATATGGTGACTTGTAGAGAGCATGGTAGCCCTTCGGGTGTTGGAACTCCGGTGGTGATAGATGGAAATAATTTAGTACGTAGTCGACGAGTTTGTTTACCTTGGTACGTTAGCGGCTGATAACGGGGCCTTTTACGGATTACGCAGCCAGTTGAGGTCCCGTTACCTGCAGCTCCGTACAAAACTCGCGCACTATAAGACGCTAATTCTCCCGGGGGTACTCTACGGCCAGGAAGCATGGACGTTTAAAGAGAGCGATCGACGAGCTCTTGGAGTTTTTGAGCGTAAGATCCTGCGATAAATTCTTGGCGGAAGATTAGACGAAGGAGAGTGGCAAAGGCGCATTAATCATGAAGTATACATGCGAATATTGTGAAGCGATTAAAATACGGCAGGCTACAATGGACTGGCCACGAAGTAAGGATGCCGGATGAGAGAGCGAAAACAATATTTAGCTGAGTACCCGACAGAGGCCGATGACTTCGAGGCATTCCCCATACCCGTTGGATGAGCGCTTTAGACGAGGATGCTAGAGCAGCCGGTGTTAGGAGCGACTGGAGAGGGACATTCTCCACGAAATGACCGTAAAAAGTTCAAACGCGATTATCGACCTTCTCGGACTTGAGGCAAAATGTTCCAGATTGTTAATTGAAGGTGCAAAAGTTAAGATCTAAAATTTGGCGCCGCTTGGACTTTAACTCGCACCTCCTTTTTTGAAGCAAAGACCTGTTTTTACCAAAGCCATTTATTTTAGCTTATTTATAAAAGGGATTAATGCGCCTTTTAGAATCTCTGAAATAACCAATCTAGTCTTATGCTTATATCTCCGGAAATCTAAGATTTATACAGAACTATTTTCACGAAGGTCGACCTGACGACGAGAAGGAAGCGTTCTATGAGCAGCTGGAGGCAACGTACGACAGCTGCTCACGACGGGACATCAAGAACGTCATCGGGGATATGAACGCCCAGGTCGGCAAGAAAGCAATGTATAGACCGGTGATCAGGCCCCATAGCCTGCACACCGACACGAACGGTAACAGCCAGCGATGCATCAACTTTGCAGCTTCCCGAGGCTTGGTGATCAGCACTTTCTTTCCCCACAAAGATATCCACAAAGCCACCTGAAGATCACCTGACCAACGAATCTCGAACCATATCGACCACATTCTCATCAAGGGCCGGTTTTTCTAGAACATCACCAACGTTCGCTCCCTACGGAGCGCAGATTTCGACTCAGACCATTACCTAGTAGCAGTACACGTGCGCTCAAAACTATCGACGGTTTATACCTCGCGACAAAGCCGCCCTCCTCGGCTAAACAATCAGCAATTAAACAACCCGCAAGTTTCAGAAAACTCTTATCAGATATAAAATTGACTCCTTACGGTGAATTATTAAATTAACTTAGTATTGTTAACGTTTCCGCTTACTTTATTCAGCCATCCTCAAAAATTTATGACAAACAACTTGTAATTTAAATTCAGTCTGTACAGACAAGGAAACAGTAAAAAGATAGCGGCGACAAACGTTCAAGTTTGAATTTAAATGATAAGTTGTTTGTCATAAATTTCTGAGGATGGCTGAATAAAGTAAGCGGAAACGTTAACAATACTAAGTTAATTTAATAATTCACCGAAAGGAGTCAATTTTATATCTGATAAGAAAATTGTACGGTGATCAAAAAAGACCAAAAAAGTTTCAGAAAACTACACGCGCGTAGTGGATGAAGCTCTGTCTCTGTAGAGGTAGTTGCTTCGACCCTCTAAAACGGATGAAGTATGATACGCTCAGCCGTCTACGAGGCCGCAACCGCTGTGCTAGGTGTGGAAACCTCGAGTACATGAACAAGCGATAGGTAGAAAAAAAAAGAGCTTGGAAAAACTATCTAAGAATACTCACGAAAGAGAAGCTGGTCAAGTATCGACGAAGGCGGAATGAGTCGATCACGATCCTGAGGAGGAACAAGCGCCAGAAGGAGGACAGAGATCGTGAGAAGCTTAAATAACTATTCCGGGCTAATGACACGCGCAAGTTTTACGAGATGGTGAATCAAACTCGTAAGGGCTACATGCCTAAATTTGACATGTGTAGGGATGAGCAAGAGTATCTAACCACAAACGAGCGTGAGCTGGTCGACAGATGGAAGCAGTTCTGCTATGAGCACCTCAGAAGCAGAAGGAGACACAGTGGAAGTTAATCTAGGAGTGCTCACAAACGACAACAGTGTGCTGGCTCTCGATCTCGAAGAGATCCGGTGAGAAATTTGTCAGCTGAAATAATATAAATAATAATAGAAAGAATAATAGAGCCGCCGGAAATGACCGACTCCCGGCAAAACTCTACAAAAATGGCCAAGAACCGCTTGCAACGGCACTTCATTGGATAATTTCAAGGATTTGGGAGGATGAGAAACTACTGGAGGAGTGGATAGAAGGTGTGATCTGTCCCATCTACAAAAAGGCCGACCGGCTAGATTGTTGTAATTACCGCAGCATCCGTTGGTCAACGCCACCTAAAAGGTGCTATTGCGTCGTCAATTCTCAATAGCAAGAGATTTTGTAGGGCAGTATCAGGCGGGCTTTATGCGAGCCCGTGCTGCTACGGATCAAATTTTTACTTTCCGACAATCCTTCAAAAATTTCGAGAGTACAACGTGCCCACGCATCATATTTTCGTGGATTTCAAGGCAGTGTACGATACAGTTGAACGAGAACAGCTATGGCAGATAATACACGAGTACGGTTTTCCGGACAAACTGACGTAGCTGATCAAAACTACTCTGGAGTGATGTGCTACATGTGCGTTTCGGGGACACTCTCGAGTTCTTTCGAATCGCGCAGAGGGTTGCAGTATCGAAACGAGAGGAACGATTTTCAGCAAGAGTAGTCAACTGCTAGCCTTCGCAGACGACTTCCACATCATTACTAGAAACCTTGGGTCGGCCGGCGAAGGAAATCTACGCCAGACTATAAACGAAGGCTAGGAGGATAGGTTTACAAATCAATGCATCGAAAACCAAAGGTATGGTAGGAAGAGGCTCCAGGGAAAGCAACGTTTGCCTCCCGCGGATAGTGGCTATTGACGGCGATGAACTGGAAGTGGTTGATGAGTTCGTATATTTGGGATCTCTGGTCACCGCCGACAATAATACGAGTAAGGAGATCCAACGACGCATTCAAGCTGGAAATCGAACCTAAATTTTCCCTCCGCAAGACGCTTCGATCAAGGACCATACGCCGCCGCACAAAGCAGACGATGTACAAAACGTTAGTCAGATCAGTAGTCCTCTGCGGACTAGTAATTTTGCTTACGGAAGACATACGTGCACTTGCCGTATTTGAACGAAAGGTGTTGCGGACTATTTTTGGTGGAGGGGTATGAATCACGAGCTACAAGCACTGCTTGGAGAGATTCCTATCGTACACCTGGCAAAAGTTGACAGACTGTGGTGGGCCGGCCACGTCGCAAGCATGCCGGACGACTGTGCAGTGAAATCCGTTCTCTTCAAGAACCCCACCGGCACCAGGAATATAGGGACCCTACGTGCTAGATGGCTCGAACAGGTCGAAACCGACTTGTGTGTGTCGAGCCGCGCAACGAATTGGCGACGAGTAGCCCAAGACCGAGTACAATGGAGAGGAATTCTTGATACGGCATTCAATAATATGGAATTATATGTCGAAAGCATAACATTCATCGAGTCGAAATTAGTTCCAAATACGTCGCACGCGCTTTCCAAACGACAATTTACAATGATGATCGCGCGAAAGTTTCCGTAATGGATTAAATATAATTGCTGACGGGCGCATTGTTTCGTTGGATCATATCATCTACCGAGTTAAATCCTGATTTGTACCTTCCCTTACTAACACAAATCCTATCTTGTGATGCTTGTGGAGATGTAGTGGCACCCGTGATCTCTAGCAATAAGTATCGAACTAATTATTCCTTCCCTTTCTCGTGTATTTCAGCCTCTTGGTCGTGGTCGGCGTCGTTATTGGTCAATTTCCAAGGCATTGAATCAGTAGAAGTTACACAATGAGATTGTTATGCTAATCCCAAGCACTATTCAATGGGTTCTTTGTGCAATCTTACTGGTCCGGCCAATCACGAAGCACGAACTACGTGCAGTCTAGCTAAGCTAAGCCAAGCTAAGCTTTTATAATATTTCACACTAGACAGTTCCTCACTTGCAAAAAAAAAAAAAAAAAATACGCGTACAGAGTCAGATACAAGTACAAAAGGAAAAAAATGTACAATGTATTGTCTCTGGTTCGATACCGGTTGATGATAACAAATTTTTGTTTGTTACAGGGACATTCATTATATCGGGGAAATGTGTGGTTTCAACAAGATGGCACTACATACCACAAATATTGGACATGTAAATTGACCGCCTAGATCGTGATTTGACACCGTTGACCTTTGATACCTGACTAGTTAGGTTACCTGAGCTTTTTTGTTGTTGCGGAAAAGCAACGACTAATACCTTGAAAGGCAATGTTAAACCGGTAAATAGTGAAATTCTACCCTGATTGTTTGTAGAAATGATACAAAGTCAGTCCTTTCACATGGAGAATGTCAGGCGTAGTCGTTACCAGTAAAGTAACTAGGCCATTTCTTGATCGTAGTTCAAGTTAGGTAGACGTTATCATGACAATTCGATTACACCTTTTCCATTATTCATCATAGCCGACCACCTGTTAAATAACCTGCTAATGCATCTTAGTTCTTAGATTTGTACATGATAGATATTACCTTGACATGCTAGTGGTGAGCTCAGCCATAGTCTTCCATAAAGAAGAATCACAAAATACATTGTTCTAGCAGTAGCATGGAGCAAAGCGTCATGGAGCTTGAACTTGACTTTGAAAAGGCCACCATACCACATCGAAGAAGAGGAAATCTGTAATACTTTGCTCCAAGTATAAGACAGCGAAAAACAAAAATCGTGGCAACTACAAAGGCAAACATAAGTCGTTGGCCCTGTTCAATCATGTTCCAAGCAAAGTTTTGATTCTGTACTTAAAGTATTAGCCAAGTTCAGTTCATGGACCGGCGCACAATGAAGACAACCGACCTGTTACGACGAAAACAAAAGTCGGTGTCGGTTGGCTTTTTGCACTAGAATGACAGGCAAGGAACGCCAAAGGGTCATTAACGAGGTGGTTCGGTACGTCCACACCAACTGGCCCGGCGTATGCAGACACAGCAAGAACAGTGAGTTCTCACGTGATCATGCTCAGTTATGCCCTGCTGGGAGTCTGCGCTATTATTGGCTGAGTTGGCCTCCGTGACCGAGCACGGATTATGCAAGGTTTCGTGCGAAATATGGAGCTAGACAAGACAGCTGATTTATTTGATCTTCACTGCGAGTATATCTACTATGTTTGAAATTAGCATACAGTAGCATAGTTACCGCGATGCCAATTTAAGTGTTCCTTTTATTCAACAGAAAGTGGTTCGTTCAGACGAACTGAAATTATGGATGCATAATTTAATGGTTCAACGAACAGTTTCCATTTAAAATTGGAACAGATAACTGACGAGGCGCACATTTTCTTCCGCCCAAATCGGCCCACACCTGAAACATTACAAAATCATAAACCCGTCGAAAGGTCCGTTACTTTTGCATCTCTTGCGTGTTGGTTGCTGTACTTGTTCTGTTCGCGAGCAGCAACTTCTGCAACTTCTCTGGTTCTGGATTTTATACTTAAGCAGCAGTAGTTCGTTCGAAGCGTCCCGCAGTGAACGGTTTCCGCTGCCGCAGAGTTCATGCGAAACAAAACGGCCAAAAGGTCTGTCTTTTGACGCAGGGACAAGTATCATGTACCGTAAACCAGAACCGGCGGGGACCAGTTTTAGCCGCTACAGAACTATTATGCAATGTGATGACCGGTGGGCAGGTAACAAGCTCTGGCTATCAGTTGCCTTTCTGGTCTTGTGTAAATGAAGCGGAAAGGAGTGATACAGTGCAAAGAAGTTAAATCTGGTTCTCTGATTTCAGAAAAACGGTTACTCTTTAAGTTACAGGTATCTTTGGGATAAATAGCGGACTGAAAATTTAGTTCAAATGACCAATGTCAAACAAATAAGAACGTGATTGTTCACTCGTATGTACTTTTTAGCATCGCAAGCAAAACCAGACTTAGAAAAATTTCAGTAAACCACCGATATCGGATGCAAGTTTAAAAAATAATTTCCCATAAATTTATCACCATACCTAGATTAATGATTGCGTCATATCGTCGATTCAAACCAATAGAAAGAATGTATTTGATATTCACAAATCGTCGCAATGACATGGCACACGAACACCCGCAAGGCATCTTCTAACAGCACCATGCAACCTGTCTGTCTTATGATCCATGGCATTTCAATGCAGACGCCCGTCTGAATACCAATCAGAAAACATAAATCGTAAAGAAAGCGCCAATTTTGACTCATCTCCCATTGTGAGGCATTCTCCACCGGTCAACGACTCTCCTTCGATTATATGCATCAGCTATGTCGATAAATTTTCAAAAAAAAAATCAACGTCAAAAAATCGTACTCCATTAACAGGAAATTAACTTCACACCTCACACATCGCAATGGAACTGGGTCAAACTGAAACTGGTCGTTGGAAATTCACTTTCATTTCACAAACTTCAAAGCAGGTTTGTTGAAACAACTGCGACGTCGTCGTCGGCCAGACGGGTGTGGGCGGACGGATTGTTTATTCACAGCCAAAGCTCCAAAGCTCCGTGTCTGGCGAGAGGAGGGGCAAGCCGCCGAAAAGGAATAAGCCACACTGACAACGCAACGCAGTGGCTAACGGTGATTCTTTTTCGACGGTAGCCGTCACTGGTGTATTCAGGTCCCGTTGTCACCTGTGCCTGTTTTTATTGGCTAATTCTAGCCTGTATTATGGTTTCCGAAAGCGACGAAACGGCTAGGCCATAATTCGAAACGGTTTCCGTAGAACGCTGCTGAGTTGGAAGCTGACAGGTTTTTTTTATTCTACAGAATATGCGAATCACAAGCTTCTGATTGTGTTCCGTGATTTTTCCGAGAAACTGAACTGGCTGCGGAATGGGGGGTTGATGATATCTTATTCAATTAAAATCTTTGTTCATCTTCTTTCCTTTTTGTTGAAATAATTGCGAAATAAGATAAGTAAATCTTAACTATAACCAATTCGTGACGAAAAACAAACCTGACAGCTTGGTTCTTAATTTATTTATTTATTTGCTCATCAAATAAAAAGCGTGAGAGTCTGCTGTTATTCATTCAGCACACTGTAGCTTCCAGACGAAAGTTATATTTATAGAGAATTGGCTTTGTTTATCTGTGATAAAGACCGAAGTTTGAAGTTTTTAATTGCAACATCTTTTTCACATTTCCTTTTTTCCATTGTTTGAAGAAATTATCAATTAGCTATACCGAACAACAACAACAACTGATTAATTTGACAAAAACTCTCTTTTCTAAGATTTAATTTTTCGAATAACGAACCTTCGGGTTGGAATTTCACGGTCAATTTAAGGTGCCGGTTTAGGCAATAAAAAGTGAAAAATACTTACACGCCGATGAGAACGGATGCATCGGGTTCCCGTGTGCCGTACTGAGCAGATTGCTCAGAAAGATTGTGAGTGAGGTCAGCAGCAGGGCGTTCGTCGTGCGGGAGGCGGTACATCGCTGATAGTTCCGTCTGTCTGTCCCTCGACGTGGCTTACTGGACATCTGCAAAAGTTGGATGAAATTTGCATTTTGGATCATTCTATCATTTTAGATATTTTACAGCTTGAATTCGTTGTGGGGAAAATATATCTTTTCATGAAATGCGTTTTATTCCACTTGGTAGCAAAAAAATGGAAATTTTGGGAACTAAGCACTTTCATTCGTGACTTCTACGTAGTTGGGATTTAATCCCGAGTCTTCGGCGTTTGAGATATGAATGTCACTACACCAATACTGATTTACTGTATGCTGAAAATTGGTTGTCATACATACATTAGGCTAAAAAGTTAGTAAGATTAAAATCGAACTTAAAGGGATAGACTTAAATAGACGAAATGTAACAGAATTAAAACACTAATAGTTTTAATAATAACAAGAGTTTTTGATGTCAGATACTATCAACTACGGAACGTGTCACGGAATGTTAAGTAATCAGCATGCATGACCTTGAATCTTAAAATATAGCACAACCAGGAGAGGACCCATGTTGCTACCCTGGGGAAGACTCGAGAAGTTGGTAAACTGGAAAGGAAAGCTGCACGTAGAACTCTGGTACATTAAAGAACCCGTCTATTAAAATCAACTAAAGAGTAAAATTAACATGACTAACAACATCAGATGGATAAAGCAAAACCTTTGCACTACATTCCGCATACGGAATTTGACTTTCTGCTTTTCATTCGACAGTCTTCTAGACAGACAGATCGCAACAAGTTCTTAAAAAATTATTCTAAAAAACTCGTCCACGCAAATTAAAATAGATGCATTTAAAGCAAGCGTGAAAAGCGTGACTTTTATCGGTTCATCCATTTCGCGCTTTGTCCTGGTTCTGCCTACATTGAGAAACGTATGAGTATGGAAGACGCATCAGTCAATGATAACATCACTCCTAACGCTGAGTGAGTCAAGGTGGATTAACTGAGCAGCAATCTTAACGGCAGTATAAAGAGGCAGGTTATTTCGGTTGTTCCATTTCGGTGGTTGACGTACTGCATATTATACGAACTTGCGTTGGACAGCCCCCCATTTTGATGATTCTCTGAGAAATGGCCATATCTATACCTATAAACAAGGATTTCTGTCTGTCTGTCTGTCCTGTGTTCCTTATAGAATCAAAAACTACTGAACCAATCGGCGTGAAAATTTGCATGTAGAGGTTTTTGGGGCCAGGAAAGGTTTTAGTGATGGTTAGAGACCCCTCCCCCCACTAAGAGGGGGGGCTCCCATACAAATGAAACACAAATTTCTGCATAACTCGAGAACTAATCAAGCAAATAGAACCAAATTTGGCATGTGGGTGTTTTCGGTGACAAGAATTTATTCTAGGGTAATTTGAGACCCCTCCCCTCTTTATAAGGGGAATTATAACTCCTCTCCCCTTTAAGAGGGGGGGTTTCCATACAAATTTCCTCATAACTCGAGAACTAATCAAGCAAATGGAACCAAATTTGGCATGTGTGTGTTTTTGAAGACAAAATTTTTTTCTATGATGAATTGGGACCCCTCCCCACTTTCAGAGGGGGGGGGCTCCTATACAAACGAAATACAAATTTCCTTATAACTCGAGAGCTAATCCAGCAAATGGAACCAAATTTGGCATGTAGGTGGTTTTGGAGGCAAGAATGTTTTCTATGATGAATAAGAACCTCTCCCCACTTTAGGAGGGGGGGCTCCTATACAAATGAAATACAAATTTCCTCATAACTCGAGAACTAATCAAGCAAATAGAACCAAATTTGGCATGTGGGTGTTTTCGGTGACAAGAATTTATTCTATGGTAAATTGAGACCCCTCCCTCTTTATAAGGGGAATTGTAACTCCTCTCCCCTTTAAGAGGGGGGGCTTCCATACAAATTTCCTCATAACTCGAGAACTAATCAAGCAAATGGAACCAACTTTGGCATGTGATGGTTTTCGAGGGCAAGAAAATTTTCTACGGTGAATTAGGACCCCTCCCCACTCTAAGATGGGGGGCTCCTGTACAAATGAAATACAAATTTCCTCATAACTCGAGAACTAATCAAGCGAATGGAACCAAATTTGGCATGTGTGTGTTTTTGGAGACAATTTTTTTTTCAATGATGAATTGGGACCCCTTCCCCTTTTAGGAGGGGGGGTCCTATACAAACGAAATACAAATTTCCTCATAACTCGAGAACTAATCCAGCAAATGGAACCAAATTTGGCGTGTAGGTGTTTTTGGAGGCAAGAATTTTTTCTGTGATGAATTAGGACCTCTTCCCACATTAGGAGGGGGGGCTCCAATACAAATGAAATACAAATTTCCCCATAACTCGAGAACTAATCAAGCAAATAGAACCAAATTCGGCATGTGGAGGTTTTTGGAGGCAAAAATATTTTCTATGGTGAATTAGGATCCTTCCACACTTCAAGAGGGGGGGCTTCTACACAAATGAAACACAAATTTCCTCATAATTCGAGAACTAATCAAGCAAATGGAACTATATTTGGCATGTGGGTGTTTTTGGAGGCAACCATTTTTCCCATGATGAATTAGGACTTCTTACCTTTTTAGGAGGGGGGGGGGCTCCCATTCAAACGAAATACAAATTTGCTCATAACTTTAGAACTAATCAAGCAAATGGAACCAAATTTGGCATGTGAGAGTTTTAGATGGCTGAATTTTTTTTGTGTGGTGTATTACGACCCCTTTCCCTTTTAAGAGGGTGGGCTCCCATACAAATGAAATACAAATTTCCTTATAATTTGAGTACTAATCAAGCAAATGGAACCAAATTTAGCATGTAGGAGATTTTTGAGTCTTGAATTTATTTTATGATAGTTAGAGACCTCTCACCCCTGTGGTAGGGGGATATGGACTCTCATACAAATAAAACAGAAATTTTTGCGAAACTCAAAAACTAATCCAACTCGAGAAATTCGAGACTCTTCCATAAAACATTAATCAATAACAAGACCACAAAAACTATCTATAGTAACACTAGATCATTCAGGACGAGCCGGTCGCGAGTATTGCCGGTGACCCGCCGTCGGAAGCGCCGCCCACTGGGGGGCTTGCAAAACTCGAGAAGTGACAAAGATCATCCGAGATTCATGATTTATGTACAACACAGGTTAATTTGTGGCAATACGAAGTTTGTCGGGTCAGCTAGTGACCTATAAATACTCGAACGTTGAACGCACTGAGGCACAGTAAGGCAAAAGACATCCTGGAGATATTTGCCAGACCGAAACAGAAATGTCAACTGAGACGAGACCTTCGAAACAACATATGACATTTGATTTTTGAGGACTTTTGAGCAGATTTTTTAATCAAACGGACCGAAATGGCTACCTTGTGGAACTAAAAATTGGTAAAGTAGCATGGAACTTACATATTTTGTATATAACTGTGAACCAAATTGACTACTAAAATTTAAAGTTTTCAAATATTTAAAAAAAATCAATAAGTAGGGCTTCTCTAAAATAATTTTCTAAGAAAAGTTTTATAACTACTTGAACCAATATTTTTATTTTGTGTTTTTTTTTGCATTGGGATAAGTAGTAATGACCATCTATAACATTGAGCCACATATAAAAATAAATTTTGAATTTTAAAAATTGCGCTTCCTCCAGCCAATAACCATGTTTATTCACTAAAATTTGAATATCAAAGTGTCATTTCCGCTCCGCTTACCTGGTACTAATCTTTAGCTGCTAAATGCTCAAAGATTTACTTTAAAAATATCTATAATAGTTGTATTATAGATAATAGAATAGATATGATAGTTTAATAGAACATGTAAAAGATGTTCAACTTTGAAAATGCGAAGTCACACATGTAGCACACATGTTACTATTTTGAGATTTGAAGTAAATATGTTTTAGAGTGTACTTGATTTTCGTCAATCTGCAAAATAAGGTGCTAATCTATAAATCACGTCAATACTAAATCACGTTTTCTTTGTGCGCAAATACCTAACAGGATACGATTGAAAGCAGTTTTTCTTGTGTTGAATGAAAAATATAGGAAGTTGTCAGACAAACCTCAGATTCAAAAAATTCTCCAAAAAGCTGTATCATTCCCAGTGCTCTGAAATTTTGGAATATAGTTATTTAGTCTGTCTATTTTCATAGAAAAATAATATTTCATGAAAAACTTCAACTCCATTTTGGGTGTTTTGTCCCAGCGAACATAAGCTTAGACGATCGTAATCTACTGCACAAATCGTTAACGAAGAGAATAAAAATTAAGGGCCCAAGATGGCTTCCCTGAGGAACACTCGATGGTATCACAAAACTGGCCGAACTAACACAGTTAATGCTGACAATGGCTGAGCGATCGGTTAAATAGGACAGCATCCACTGAGTAACCCAGTTGGGTAATCCTAAGCATCTCTTTTTGCTGAAGTCAATATAAATCGCATTAACTTCCCGTCTTTCTTCGATGCTGAAGATTAACGAGTTCACAAATACCATCAAATTAGTCGTCGTGGAGCGTTTCCTTACAAAGCCATGTTGATGCTCAGATATTATTGACCGAACCGCACAATATACTACATCATATACCACTTTTTCGAGAACTTTGGGCAGACAGCTTAAGATAGAAATCCCACGGTAGTTTTCGATATTATGGATGTTACCACCTTTATGTATTGAAGTGATGGAGACGACTTTCCACACTGTGGGAAATACTCCACTAACTAGTGACAGGTTGAAAATAATTGAAACAGGCGAGGCGAGGGACGTGGCGAATTGCTCAATGAACGAAGGTGGCAATCTGTCTGAACCCGGACCTTCAGAGGAGTCAACATTCAAAGAACTTCCTTCACCTTTTCAACCGAAACGTTCAATTGCGGCAGACGCATATCGTAACGCACTATTCAACCAATCTCTATGTTCGTCCGAAGAATGGACTGCAGGGGTGTTCGAGTATACATTACCAAAAAACTTTGCAAAGAGGTCTGCAGCTCCTTCAGCAGCATCAGTGCGAGCTTCCTTGTGGAACACGTCCTGAGGTACACCGCCATTAGGCCGCAGCTTTTTTACGAAAGCCCAAAACGACGACGGATCCTGCTTGTCATTCGACTCATTTCGTAATATGTATTCGTGGAAGGTTGTATTCAGCCGATTATTGAAAATCTTCTCCATGTCCAAGTCCATTTATCTATAGTTGTTGCTTGTTGTTTGGCCTGGGACAGCTTTTGCTTCACCAAAACCCAATACCGCTCGATGGGGCGTAACTCTGGACAGTTAGGTGGATTCGCCTTCTTCGGTACAATACGGAGTCCATTAGCATCATACCATTCCAAAACATCTTTGGCGTAGTGACAGGATGCCAAATCAGGTCAAAACAGCGAGGGTACATCATGGCTGTGTAGGAACGGTAACAATAGTTTCTGCAGGCATTCTTCACGGTATATTTCCTTGTTAACCGTTCCCGTAGCGATGTAACTTTTGCTTGTTCGACCACAACTGCATATGGTCTGCCATACTAAATATTTTTTGGAGAACTTGGTTTTCTTCTTTGTCCTAAAATGCACTACAACGCCATACCATTTCATGGCAGTGTAAAAAGACATACCAGGAAGCTGTTTAAAGTCTTCTAGGACATACGTTTCATCGTCCATTATAACGCATGCGCGTCAAGCGAGTATCGAACGATTTTAAAACACTGTGAACAGTGCTTGGAGGAAATCCAAGCTTTTTGGCAAGTTTTCTTAACGAGAGATCCGGATTTTCATTGCGGCCGCACACAATTGCTTTTCGCACCTGCTCTTCTTTCGACGCCATTTTACGCTGGGCGCTTGTAATATAAACAAATTTTATATTTTCAGAAAGAACAGACTTACGTGTACTACTCTGCAAAATATTGCACTCATTGTTAATGTATTTCCGAAGCTGTTTGTGTTTAGGGGTGTCCATATTTTGTCGCGAACAAGCCTTATATAAGAATATTACATATATATTAGCATCACGTAGTGAGACATTAGCACCTAGGCTTTGCTTTACCACAATAGATCAAAATAATGGTCGCAGTGGTCAAATCTTCCGACAAAAAAAAACTTTGCTTTCTTTCTATTTTTTTTGAAACGATGATTCTACAATTGATGAAGGGGCGGTAAGGGAAAGTAATGAAGAAGGATTTTTTCGGGAATGAAGGGGAAGGGTGGAAAGGAAGGCGGGGGGGGGGGGGGGTAATAGGTAGGTATGGTTAACAAGTTGTCGTTGTGACTCCTATCTTTTGTCCAATGCTGGAAGGTGTATGGGTCGAACCAAGCTGTAATCAGAGATTATAACCGGATTTGAACCCACAACACCTGCCAGGGCGTGTCGCTCACTGGTACCCGTGTACCTTTGAACCACAGAGGCGCTGGACAAAAGAAGTCTGCACAACCCCCCTTATTAACCAGGAAAGATTTTAGTGATGGTTAGAGACCCCTCCCCCCACTAAGAGGGGGGCCTCCCATGCAAAAAAACCCAAATTTCTGCATAACTCGATAACTAATCAAGCCAATTGAACAAAATTTGGCATGCGGGTGTTTTTGGTGACAAGAAATTATTCTATGGTAAATTGGGACCCCTCCCCTCTTTAGAAAGGGACTTTTAGAATTTAGGCTTTTTTTTTTTTTTTTTTTTTTGTTTTTCCTGTATGGACTCATCACTGCGACCAGTAAGTTAGATCTATTGTGATATCGCCCGGGTGTTTGTTGTATAACCCGCACTGCATTTATTTTAGCTATAGTCGCTATTGAGTGAGCGATATGCTTATTGAATTTCTTTTTTTTATGCGTGCTTGTGTGTAATTGGGTACCCTTCTTTCAATGCTTTACTCTACTTTATCCACCTCGTTCCACATGACAGCGCACAGTCCCCAATTATAGTCATCCCTGGCGTAGCAAACCAGTGCATTTTTACTACAAGGGTCTCATTTTTGCACTGTCAATAGGCCATATCGGGATAATATAGAACTCAGCATGAAGGAAGGGCGATGAGGGGCCTGAGAATAAACCCATGCTAAAGTCACTTTGACATCGAATGGCCTGATTCTACTAAGATTCGAACCCATGACCATTCGCTTGTCAAAGCAGACTCGGTAACCTTGCGGCTACAGAGCCCCCCGAATTTAGGCTTCCATACATATGAAATACAAATTTCCTCATAACTCGAGAACTAATCAAGCAAATGGAACAAAATTTGGCATGTGAAAGTTTTCGAGGGCAAGAATATTTTCTATGGTGAATTAGGACCCCTCTCCACTTTAAGAGAGGGGGCTCCTATACAAACGAAATACAAATTTAATCAACTCGAGAACTAATCCAGCAAATAAAACCAAATTTGGCATGTGGGTGTTTTGGAGGCAAGACTTTCATACTAATTTTGTGCAGACTTCTGTTGTCCAGCGCCTCTGTGGTTCAAAGGTACACGGGTACCAGTGAGCGACACGCCCTGGCAGGTGTTGTGGGTTCAAATCCGGTTATAATCTCTGATTACAGCTTGGTTCGACCCATACACCTTCCAGCATTGGACAAAAGATAGGAGTCACAACGACAACTTGTTAACCATAGCTACCTATTACCCCCCCCCCCCCCTTCCTTTCCACCCTTCCCCTTCATTCCCGAAAAAATCCTTCTTCATTACTTTCCCTTACCGTCCCTTCATCAATTGTAGAATCATCGTTTCAAAAAAAAAACATTAATATATGCCTGACCGCATTTCAAGGTCATGACTAAAGTCACGAGTTTGGTCAATTTGCTTTCTTTGCTTTGCTTTTGATCAGAGATCCCAAATATACGAACTCATCAATCACTTTCAGTTCATCGCCGTCAATAGTCCCTGTCCGTGGGAGACAAACGTTACTTTCGCTGGAGCCTCTTCCTACCATAATTTGGTTTTCGACGCATTGATTTGTAACCCTATCCTCCTAGCCTTCGTTTTTAGTCTGGCGCAGATTGCCTCCGCCGTCTCAAGGTTTCTAGTAATGATGTCAAAGTCGTCTGCGAAGGCTAGAAACCTCAAGAGCAGCTGATTGCTCACGAGTTATTTGACTCGCGAATAAGCTATGCAAGAAGACGATGTGAAGATGTGTGCGCGCGAGTGTGTGGGTAGCAGAATGTTTGCACACAGCAACGGTGGCTGTTTCTTTTACGCCTGCTTGAGCGTTGAATGCAATGCTTCTCATACTCACTCGCGTGTGAGTAGGCAACGTTGAATTTACGCTCGATTCACAACATTCACTGGCACAGAGAGAAAGTGTCGGAGTCAGTTGACAGTTTCCAGCGTAAAAGGCGTGAGTCAGGTAGATCGCGAATCGCAGGATATCACATTGGTGATCCATTGCCAAATTTAACCTTAGGGGTTGATTATAAGGTAAGAAAAAGTGAATATATTATGTAGGGCCATAAATTGGTTATTCGGGTGGAACAGTGCTGCATTAATGGGATTTCAAAGGTTTAGCCTGGAAAGGGGTAGCTAGTTGCATAACAACAAACGAAACTGGCCGAACCCTCTTTCTTTTTTTCCTATTTAGTAGGTTTGCGTAGACTGCGTAGTCGGTTGATTAAGGGCTTTATCTCTTTGGTACCCTATATCGTCGATAGGTGTGTAAAACAACACCAGTGAAAATATTGGTAAATAATCAATAAAACCTGGAATAATATCATATGTTGAATTGTTCATTTTGCGCAGGGGAACGATGTGGCATCGCGATATTTACACCTTATTAGACTTAGAGGATTAGCACCTTACTAGAGTTAGATCGTAGCAACTGACCCTGCAATAGTCCTGGACTCTAACAGCTGGCTGCGAAGTCTGTCGTATAAAAACAGAAGGTCAAGTTTTGATAACGGAATGTAGCACCTAGGTTTAGCTTTGCTTTTTAGAGTTAGAGGATTTTCCTGGCATGTATGAAATGTATTGTTTATTCATTATTAGGGTAGTTGCCGGTAGCGTGAAATTGGCACAGCGAGAAAGTGTCGGAGTCAGTTGGCAGTTTCCCGCATAAATGTCGAGAGTAGTGAGTCAGACATTTGTCAGACATTCAGTGAAATTTAAAGCTGGATAAACTTACTGCACACATTTTGATTATTTTGAGAATACCTTGGTGATGGCATCAAGCATCTAATTGTAACGATAGTGACACTTAATCCAATTTAATTTGATTACAATCATTATAGTGTAGTTGGCAAATATTTATTCACGATTGTGAATTCATACTCTATCTGACACACCATTCAGCAATGAAGTATAAATAACACATGAGTTTTCAAAAGTGCCTATAGGCATATAATTATTTCCTCACAGCGTTCATATTTCGACAAGAGAATAAAATTTTAATATAATTCAGGAAATCTATGAATCAGCATAAAATACAACGTCATATTTCTAAAGATTATTAACTACATTCATTACGGAATGTTGCTATGTTTCAACGTACGAAACGTAGGAGAATCCTTAAGAATCAACAGGATGTATCTGAAAGCTTCGGTTTATATGGTGCTAACTTTACGACATTCATTTAAAAGACGTGCAAAGTTTGTAATGACCTAAAGGAAGAAATAATTAACAAAAAGATGGAAAAAAAATAAAATATTTAAAAATATCTCTTCCCTCTGTTTCAGAGATGATGCGTATGGAGTAAAGATAAACTTAAGATTCCTAGGAACCATCGTAAAAGAATGCATCCATTTTGTGTAGCTTCTTGTTTTGTGATTACGACTTACTCTTCTCCGCAGCAACAGCAGCAGCGCATAGTGACAAGCAACATCAATACGCGAGCGAATCCTGCGGTTGTTAAACATTTTCAGCATAGCGTAAAGTTAGGGTGGTCTTCGCATTACAGCTCCTTGCGAGAGTATTTACGGCATGACTAATGATCCGACAACTCCAGGGAGGTCCCGTCACTGATTGATTGGCCAGCTCAGTGACTTGTTAATCGGCATCACCATCGGGATTTGCACTGCACAAACGATGATAATTGTTCAGTCGTAAGTTCAGTCGGTATAAAGTTAATGATGCCTGCATAACCATAAAATTAGCACGGGATGTTGTAAAGGACTGTGAAGGATTAATACCCATTCTTGTCGATGAAATGCGTCTCATTGTATGCGCCCGGAGGTTTCGGAGATGGGCAGTGGCAGCAGAGCGGCAAGTGTGAAATAGTTGACTGTAATTGATTTGTAAATTAGCTAACGAGATTGCTTGGGGAGTAAGCGTTCCTCTCGGTGTAGGTAGGTATGTACCGAGGAAGGAAGGAAGTCTCGGATAAACCGACGGCATTGTACGAAAGGTCAACAAAAGGTTTCCGATGGTTAGAGGCTTCACCGTAGTTACTTGCAGATCGCAAACAGTTGCCCTCATCCGGTGCTATGATAATAATTATAAAGAAGGGAGAATTAAAACTTAAACGTAATGATGAGAGTTGACCTGATCGACATGTTTTATTCGTGATGGGTGATTAAATAATGATACGAATTTATAGAAGGAAGTAACAATTTTGTATTCAATAATAAACAGAAACAAATCTCAGTTTTACAGATGAACTTTTCACCAGCATTGCTAACAATACCCGTTGATTTAATCGGTGATTTATCGACTTCCAGTATAAGTTTTTGCTTCTGTTTAATCTACTAGAAACAGGCATGCTGTAACAGTTTTCTGTTTATGTTGTTCATAGGTGTTCATAGAGCGTAGTTTATTCCGCTAGTTTCAGACGGTTATGCAACGTTACAGATCGTTGACTAAATGAGCACTGTTTTCAGTTTCGTTTTCATGCCCAGTCAACCAGGACACTGCGGAGTGTGCCACTAAGTGGAGGAAATGCGCTCGATTGAAACGGATGTTCGCACCTGTGAGTCACGCAGTGAGTAAAAGCACGGAAAAGCTGCGTGGAATTGTTTTTTGTTCGGAATTAATCAGATTGTGCTTAGACGAAAACTGATGCTTTCAGCATCTCAGCTTTTAGCAAAATAATTGGGATATTGTGCTCATTGGTAGACAACATGAATAAAAAATAAGTCGTGTTATGTCACTTGTTATTTTTCCATGCACAATGCCATCAACTGTCTTTTATCATTTTTTATTAGTGTCAAGTCTTACCGATTATGCCCAAGGTATAGGATGCGAACGGTTATATTTAAAGCATTTTTAATTTGAAAATATAGGATTATAAGTGTTCTGGCTGGATTGCTGATGAAATATATTTTTTTCATCATTTTATCGATGAGTGCAATACGACGGAAGGGAAGCAAAACATAAAAAATGCAGTCACATTAAATCAGAATGCTCGAACTAGCAATCGTCGTTTAATGTACTGCAGCATATGATAATGGTTCTATGCCTCAGAGAAGTATGTTTAAGCACAATCTTATGAATGAATAATGAACAAAACCTTCCCATTCATCGTCAACTTCCGCACCAGTCGACAAATTGACAATTCACGGTTTTATCAATGAGAACTGAACATTCATTCAGCATTTGAATGCAGTATCAATGCTGTATAGATGTTAATATGATGATACTGTGGTAGATATGGTTCAACTTCCTCTCGTAAAGAATGAGTTCTGTTTAATTTATTTATCCGCAAAACAACCAGTATGTAATTTTTTTTCAATCAAGAAATGATAGTCAGGAAGTTGTTGCCAATAATGCTCTAAAATTTGTTGATTAGTTAACCGTTAGAGACTGAATTGTAAAATTATTTTTATTTTCTTTATTGAACAAAATAGTACACAAATCTTGTTAATAAGATTGAAGCGGAAGGCTCTATTAAACTTGAACAACAAAACGATCAGTAGATGAAGAACAGGTAGCAATTATGGTAGATTTATTTTCTTTCTAAAGGTAATTGTCCCGCTGTGCAAGTGATTGACGGATTTGATCATGTACGTCCAGTTGAGTTCAATGCATAGTTTCTTCTTCGGGATCAACACTTTAACATAGCAACAGCAGCAGCAGCAACAACTATCGAGATCAAGATTGATGGTCCTAAACGATCGGTGAACCTGTTCTGACACTAGCGGCTGTTGTGCTTCATATGCTTGAGCTGCATCGCGTCGGTCAGAGAAAGGCAACACTTGTGAAAGGATGGATGCAGTGATACGAAGGTGCGAGATTCAGATCGGGGAACAGGTTTCGAACGTGTGTGGAATGCAACAATAAATCATTCCTGAAATGGGTCAAATTTGTCAGCCCCTTTCAGCTTCACCAGCCCAAGGATGTCGACGATTTTAATAACAGTCGAGTGAGAATGCGCTTTTTTAATAGTTGGTGAATCTTACGACAAAGCTATTTTAAAGTGCCTTTGATTATAAAAAAAATATCGAAAATTTTGTAGTGAAAGTTCTGGTGTTCAGTGTATACCAAACTACACTAATGATTAACATTGTAAGTTATATAGCTTTGAAGAATAACATCAAAGTTCAACGTTTTGCAACAAATCTTGGCATTGTCGTGGGAGAATTCCATCGCTTTTCCTCCCGATTTTCTTTATTGTCTACCATCACAGCGTACCGCCGCCCGGCAGGTCGTAATCCATATTTGCATAATGTTCCCATGTAGCAGTTTCTTATGTTTGCCTTTTCGGGTTCAATGTTTTGTTTTCTCTATTAAGACCTTATACAATAGCAATGTCGGTGACCGCATTTCTCAAGCCAATTTTCTTCGCTCCGTCTCTGGTTCAAAGGGTTTGTAGTCGGATCAATGCTAGGAATGCCTGGAAAGCTGATTGAAAAATATGTGCTATTTGAACGTGAACCGAACGGCTCACGGCAATTAGTAGCTAATTCGATCTGCCGGTCGAGCGATCTGTCGTGGTTTGATTTCACATCTGGCTTGGAACAATACCGAACACGTTCTCATCGCGATCATCCGGTGTGAGACTGCACAGTGGAAATGTGGGATTCAATGTAAATACGACCATTGCCAACTCCATCGGAGCGACCGGAGGCAGCAGGAAAAAAACCCGTACGGGAAAAATCGCGTTGAAATGTTGCTCGAATGAGCTGCGTGCGGTAAGCGGCCTTACAAAGTAGGTTCAAGTTGAAGGCTGTAATTCAGTTTTTGCCGCGATGGCGATGGTGCGCCGGCTTCGGATGTCTTGCCACGGTTCGTTGGCTTCTCTGGCGATCTTGCCAGTCGAATGCGGTTGTGCAGCAAATTATGTAGGAAAATGGTTTCGACTATCGGAGACCTAGAGATTTCGAGCGATTGCCCAAAGAAGAAAAAAAAAAAAATGTCCGGTTATTTTGTTTGCGGAAGGTGCTGTTGATGTTTATCACGAGACATCACCGCTCGTTCAAAGCAGATTGTAAATCTAATATGACAGATTTATGTTTTTGCTTCTTCATTTGCGTGGTCGACCACATAATAAGTTAGTTAAATGATTAACATCATTGTTTAAATCTGTTTAAAACTTTTTTATACGGGAAATTAAATTTTCTGTTCGGTATGACGTCTTTGAAAACATTGTTGTACTTCAGTTATATCAACAAATGATTATGAGTCTACAGAAATGTCATAAATAATCAAATAATGAAATTCACACTAAATTTTATTTTTGTTCGCCAGCAATGACATACAGAGTTTCTACAGAAGGGTGAGGTGCAGGAATTTTCCCATGCTTGCGATGAGTAATAACATTGCCGTGCTTTCCCGTGTCCTGATTTGTTGACTGAAACCGTTAGCGGAGTCCTTCGCCGGCGACTATCAAACTGGTTTTCGTGAGCGTCGCTTCACGACGGATCACATGTTAACCCTGCGTCCGTTACTAGACTACACAAGGAGTACAACTTGCAGACTCATCATCTGTTCGTGAACTTTAAGGCGGCGCACGATTCAGTCACACGAAATAAGCTGTGGCAGATAATGCTAGAACATGGTTTTCCGACGAAACTAATTACGCTGATTCGTGCGACGATGAATGGGTCAAAACCAAGCGTCAGAATAGTCGCTTTCGTGACGTTGGGTGACGTGAAGCAAGGGGATGCAGTCTCTAAGTTGTTACTAAACATTGCCTTGGAATGTGTAACACGAAGAACAAACGTGGAAAGGAACAAGACTATGATCACGAAATCTCACATGCTTCTTGGTTTTGCGAATGACGTCGATATCATCGGAATCAACTGTCGAGCAGTGAAAGAGGAATTTAGGTCTTTTCAACGGGAGGCAGTAAGATTCAAACTTATCATTAATACCTCTAAAATGTAGTACATGGCCGTTGGCAGGGAACGTGAAAGTCCATATGGTGTTGGTGCCGTAGTGGAGCTGGATGGGGAATAATATGAAGTAATTGAGCGATTTGTATACCTTGATTCGCCTGCGTAGGGGTCCTGTCGGGACCTAGGTAGCCACCATACGACTCTCGCTGACGGACGAAAACGAAGCCCTGAAAGCTGCCAGGCTAAAAGTGGGGTGGTCGGTATGCCCACTGAGCGTGCTCAAGCAGTCGGAGGCTTGCTTCCGGTGCTTCGACCGCGGGCATAAGGCCTGGAACTACAAGAGGCCAGATAGGAGTCAATTGTGCAGGAGATGTGGCATTGCTGGTCATAAAGCAAGGGACTGCGCGGAGCCACCCAAGTACTTGATCTGTACCGGTAAACGGGACGCAAAGCACGTAACGGGAGGTCCATGGTGTCCGGCCGGTGTGCCGGCGACCGAGCCACGATCATAGTGCAAGTGGCACAACTCAACCTGAACCACTGCAGCACGGCTCAGCAGCTGCTACACCAAGCAGTTTCCTAGTCGGCAACGGAGATGGCCATCATCTCGGACCCATATCGCGTCCCTGCCGGAAACGGCAACTGGGTCTCGGATAGGTCCGGGACGGCGGCTATATGGACGACAAGCAGGTTCCCGGTTCAAGAGGTTGTGTCAACCGCAGACGAGGGATTTGCGATTGCCAAAGTGGGTGGAGTGTTCTACTGCAGCTGTTATGCTCCGCCGAGATGGTCTATCGAGCAGTTTACGCAGATCATTTCAGTACCCAAGTAGCACTTGTAACTAATTATACAAATAAAAAAATGAAAAAGGTTACACAACAGTTACATTTAGGACGCTTGTAACGAATTAGGTTACATAAAATTGAAAACAGTTACTTTTTAGTTAGGTGGTGACAAAAATCATAAAAAGTTAGCAGATAGTTACCAAATGACAAAATCGAAACCTTTTTTTCGAACTGTCATCAACTTGTTCGTCGCAAAACAGTTAATTTTCAGTTACGACCAGTTACAAACGCAAAAAAGTTAGCTAGTAACATTTTCGTAACAATTCGTTCACTGTACCTTGTAAACACGACGGATTGAGCAAAAAATAATTTGATTCGCCTCCAAAGTTGTACTTATAAGTTTCTATAAACAAATAACAAAAAAAAAAGATTGCACAACAATGAAATGAATTATGATACCTGTAACGAGTTAGGTCACATAAAATTAAAAATTATTCCATTTTAGTTTTGTGATGACCAAAATCTCAAAAAGTTACCAAGTAGTTACCAAATGACACAAATGAAACCATTATTCATGCTGTCAACTTGGTGGTCGCAAAACAGTTAATTTTCCGTTACGAGCAGTTACGAAGTCGAAAAAAGTTAGCTAGTAACATTTTCGCAACAACTGGTCCACTGTACCTTGTAAACACGTAGATCTCGAAAATTTTACTCATAGTAAAGATAAACCATTGGTACACGGGTTGCAAAATGCTCTTGAAAATGCGTTTGCTTACTCGATTGATATACGGAATCTTCTCCGGAGACACTGTTATTAAATTATCAATTTTGTTTACCCTCAAACGTCAAAACGTTCAAGTTACATTGAAACGAAACCGGCAATGTAAAAAGGTTACTGTGTAACTTAAAAATGATATAAGAAATATTTTAGTTACCAGGTGACGACAACAGATCTGATATTGGTTACCGTAACCAATAGCGTAACCAGATGCAAAGTTTAGGTTACATACAATTAGAATGTAACTGAAATGTAACCTTGTATGATTAACTAAAGGCAAAATGGCTATGAATTTTTCTAAGTTATCACTCGAAAACTCAAAAATTACTTTTGTTGAATTTCAATTTTTTTTTTGAATGATTTCTGGCAAAGAATAAATTGAAAAAATCAGAAAAAAATTAAAATCTTAATATTTTTGTAAAATTTGTTTTGCAAAAAATAAATTTATTAAAGTAGTAAGTAATGAAAAGCTAGATTAAATTAGGGCGCGTAAATATTTTAAAGCTAGAATCATAGGTTTCACCATAAATTTGAAACTGCATTAAAATTATTCTTGAGATAACGGGCAAAATTAATACGCTCTTCTATATTCATCAGTTAAGTTTACTGCTTGACGTTGATAGCCATAGATTGAAATAAATCTTCTTGCATTCAAGCAATATTGTAACCTGCTGCATTGTTTTCGCCATGCAATAATAGTTTCAAGATAACTAATTTGCCACCAATTGAAAATCATTTTATAGTTAAAGTGTAACTTCAATAGTAACCATTTTGTGTATGTTACATATTGGTTATTGAGTAACTGTTAATGTAACCATATTTAGTTACATAAGCTGCGCTATTTCGGCTACACAAAGGTTATATTTTGAGTTACTGTAACCCAAATTTTACATTTAAATTTGTCGCATATCAGCCGCTGCGACTTAATTGTGACAACGTGTGCTACTTGGGTATCAGTTGTGCTGACTGGTCTAAGGTCGGTGGTTGTGGCGGGAGACTTTAACGCTTGGGCGGTAGAGTGGGGAAGTCGTCGCACGAACCATAAGGGTCGGATTCTGCTTGAGGCTCTAGCAAAGCTCAACGTAGATTTGGCCAACGTCGGCACCACAAGTACCTTCAGTAGGAACGGTGCGGAGTTTATCATCGACGTGACATTCGGCAGTCCTGGTCTGATAGGAGACTGGAGGGTAGACAATGGCCACACTCACAGTGACCATCAGGCGGTCCGCTATGGTATCGGTCAGATAACGAGGCGGCAGGCGGCGAGTAGAGCCAACACTCCAACTACCCAGGGATGGAAGACATCATACTTCGATCCCGGAGTATTTGTGGAAGCGATCCGGAGAGAGTACAGTGATCGCGGTATGCCCGATCCGAACGCTGGTCATTTGGTTGAGGTACTGTCGCGATCATGTGACGCTACCATGCCTAGGAAAGGTCGACCTAGGTCAGGTGAAATTGCGGAACTGCGCTTTCGTGCGAGGAGAATTATGCAAAGAGCTCGTTCGGACGAAGGCAGGGCTGAATATCGAGTAGCACTTGTTGCTGCACGCGCAGCGCTTAAGAGTGGGATAAAATCTAGTAAATGAGCCTGCTTTGAAAGGTTATGTGCTAGTGCCAATGCGAACCCGTGGGGTGATGCCTACAGGGTCGTAATGGCAAAGACCAAGCGCGTGATGGCGCCCGCAAAACAATCGCCAGAGATGCCGGAGCGGATCATCGAGGGCCTCTTTCCACGCCACGAGCCAAGGCCCTGGCCCCAGGCCGCTGAGTCGTCCCACGGTCGACGTTCCAGTATCTCAGGCCATAGCGTAGGATGGTCGGCCTCCCAGCCGAACATCCATAGTAACGTGGGCGACGGCGGTTTGGAGGTCGGGGAGGAAGTGACGGTTACGAACGATGAACTCATTGAGATCGCTAAATCCCTAAAGGTGAGCACGGCGCCGGGGCCAGACGGAATCCCGAATATGGCCATTGAAGCGGCTATTCTAGAGGCTCCCGAATTATTCGGGGCAGTAATGAGTAGATGCCTGGAAGATGGCCACTTCCCGGACATTTGGAAGCGACAGAACCTGGTCCTATTGCCGAAGCCGGGAAAACCTGCAGATGTCCCCTCGTCAAATAAGCCGATTTGTCTGCTCGATACTGCCGGCAAGGTGCTGGAGGATAACCCTCCAGCAAGGAGGAAGGATAACCCACCTTAACAGACTCGTACAGTACACGGAGGGTACAAACGGTCTGTCAAGGAACCAATATGGCTTCTGAAAAGGCAAATCTACGGTGGATGCCATCTTGTCTGTCACTAAGACAGCCGTGGTGGCAATCCAACCCAAGAGGACAGATATCCGTTATTGCGCAGTTGTCACGCTCGACGTGATAAATGCGTTTAATAGCGCTAGCTGGGACTCCATAGCCAGCTCGCTTCGGAACGTTCAAGTACCGGTGGCGAGTGGACCGGGGGAGTACAGAATTCTGGAAAATTATTATCTCAGAATCGTGTGCTATGCTACAACACGGAGGAGGGTCAGAAGTGTGTTCCAATCACCGCAGGGGTTTCGCAAAGTTTCTATACTGGGCCCGGTGTTGTGGAACGTCATATATGACGAGATGTTGAAGCTAAAGTTCCCGGTAGGGGTGGTGATTGTCGGCTTTGCGGACGATACCACCTTGGTAGTCTACGATGAATCTATCAGAGAGGTTGAATTGACGGCTGCCCACTCTATGAGCATTGTTGAAGATTGGATGCGATCCAGGAATCTGTAGCTAGCGCATCATAAAACGGAGGTTATCGTGGTGAACAACCGCAAGTCGGTGCAGCAAGCAAATATCTGAGTCGGGAATTGCACTATTTCGTCAACGCGGTCCCTAAAATTCCTGGGAGTCATGGTCGACAACAAGCTCAAGTTCGGGGCAGCCACGTCGACTATGCATGCGAGAGCCTTCCACAGCTATTTCGGCATTGTCTCGTATGATGTCTAATAGCTCTACGGTATATGGCAGCAAGCGAAGGCTATTAGCCAACATGGTTCAGTCCATACTCAGGTATGGCGGGCCGGCGTGGTCATCGGCGTTAGGAACCAAAAACTACTTAGGTAAGCTGGAAAGTACCTATCGTCTCATGTGCTTGAGAGTGGCGAGTGCGTATCGTATAGTTTCACATGACGCAATCTGCGTCTTAGCGGGTATGATGCCTATTTGCATCATCATCAGTGAGGACGCAAAGTGCTTCAACCAACGTGGAACTAGAGGCATACGGAGTACCACAAGATCGGCCTCGATGACCACATGGCAGCGGGCATGGTCTGATTCTACAAAGGGCCAGTGGACACACCGACTTATTCCGGAAGTATCCGGATGGGTCGACAGGCGCCACGGCGAAGTTAACTTCCACCTGACACAGATTCTGTCAGGGCATGGTTGTTTTAGACAGTATCTGCACAAGTTCGGGCATGTGGAGTCCCCCGCGTGTCCCGAATGCGTGGTTGTAGAAGAAACTGCAGAACATGTTTTTTTATATGCCCTCGTTTCGTGGGCGCGAGAAGCAACATGCAGGCAGTGAGCGGACAGGACACTACACCGGATAACTTAGTCGAAAGGATGTGTTCTAGCTCGGACGTCTGGGGAGCGGTCAATGCAGTTGCTACCCAGATTGTACTTGAGCTACAAAACCGCTGGAGAACCGATCAAGGGCGAATAGGCAGCCTAACTACCATAGTCCAGTAGTTTTTAGGAGGGTGCGTTGAGCACAATAGCTCCTCCCTGAAGTTATACCGATAAGGTGGTGCCAGGGGGGATTGAGGCTGGAGACTCGAGTAGAGTTGTAGTGGGTCTGGGTCCTCACGCCCCATTAGGGGGGTCGGGAAACCAAACCCCACTCCCTGAGTTGTCTTCTCAGGTATCTGATAGTACCGTATCTTCTAAGGTGCTGAGCAGATTTCCCTACTCGCTAAAAAAATACCTTGATTCGCTCGTGACATGTGACAACGATGTAAACCGCGAAGTAAAACGACGAATTGCCGCGATTCGGGCTTTCTATGGATTACGTAGCCAGCTGAAGTCCCATAGTTTGTAAATTCGCACTAATCCTCCCTGTGGCTTTGTATGGACATGAAATATGGACGCTAAAGGAATCGACGAGTATTTGGGGTTTTTGAGCGTAAAATTCCGCGATCAATACTTGGTGGCAAAATGGAAAAAAGGAGTGTGGCACAAGCGCAAGAACCACGAGCGGCATCAAGTATACAAATACATATAATGATATAGTGAAGGTAGTACAATGTGGCAGGCTACGGTGCACTATACTCCAAAAGGGCGAAAAGTGGAACTTTTTTTTCTAGTTTCTTTTGTTTTCATTTGATCATTTATGGTGTTCAGCATTTTTGTTCGTACGAACATCCCTCTTAATCTAAATCTGTAAAAAGCTAATCATTGTTTACTAGGGTAGAAGCTCCAGTAATGGAGGGATTATGTCCGGGGATAGTGTGTAAAGACAATTTGAACGCTTAATTTATCAGTTTCCAATTGAACTACATGATAATATGGTGCACCATAATGCTGGCTTTAAATACATACCAAAATTATACCATTCTACTGGTTGAGATATCTAAAATATTGCTTTTTTGACATTAGTATGTGCTCCTAAAGTAGTGGTAATGTTCCTCTAATAGTGGAAAATTTGCCTATAATAGTGGAATGTTGTTTACCGCCTTAGTAACGCTTGCAGTGAGCATGGCAGCAGGTGGATAACAGCGCAGGATTGTTAAAATGCTATGGATTGGTTCGAATTTCTAAAGCAATTGCACTTTATTGGTCTGCTCAAAAGGAATTTGTAATTTTTCCACCAACATCTTAAATTTGAACTGTGTATCTTAGATAAAACTGTTAACAAATATATATTTAACAATAGACAACTGAAATTATCTCGAAATCCGCTAAAATTATGATATATTTCGAGTTTCTACCACTACTGGTAATACCACAACTACTGGAGCATCTACCCTATAATAAAAAAATAACTTTTTTGTTTTAGAAAATACAGACATAGTTTCTTCGGCAAAGTTATAAATAATGTAAAAACAAGAAACTTTGCTGAAAAGATAAAATTTCTATCTTTATCGAGTGCTGAACTATAGGACAAATTCTTTGAAATTTCTTTAAAAATTAGTTTTTCATTCTTAGCTTTTGTTGGTTGCGTTTTACAAGAACGCATTGCTCTAAGTAATTATGGAAGCACCCAAAATACACGTTTTTGCAGAAGACAGCAAATCTCTGGGACTTTTACTTTCTAAGATATCATATATTCAAGCTTTAAATTTCCATAGTTTCACGAGCCTATGGGGTTGAATGGGGAAATTGGGTTTATGAAATCATTGCTTCATCTTAAAGCTTAAGTCGAGTACTATAAACTTTATGGGTTCTCCTTGTCCTCAACCACCCAAATAAGAGTAGGGCAAGCATACGTTTGCGTTCGCTAAAGGCTCGATACACGTCCATTCTTTTATGTAAGTAGATAGACACATGGTCTCTTCGGCAAAGTTATGGAAAATATAAAGATAAACAACTTTACTAAAGAAATGACATTTCTATCTCTATCGAGTGCAGACCTATAGAGCATTTTTCTTGAAAATTCTTCAAAAATTAGTTTTTCATACTTGGCTTATGTTGGTTGCATTTTACGAGAATATATGGTTCCAGGCGATTATTGAAGAACTCAAAATACATGTTTTTGCAGAAGATTGCAAATCTCTAAGACCTTTTCTTACAAAGTTATCGCTTTTGGCTCGTGATGTTAAGGAAAAATAAAACTTAAATAAGCGTTAACTTTGTAAGGGAAGGTCCAAGAGAGTAGTCTCACGTCAATAGTTAATCAAAAACTAATAATATTCTATACCTATAAAAAGGATTTCTGTCTGTCTGACTGTCTGTCCCTATGTTCCTTATAGAATCGAAAACTACTGAACCGATCGACGTGAAAATTTGCATGTAGAAGTTTTTGGGGCTACGGAAGGTTCTCTAGATGGCAAAAGTCCTCTCCCCCCACTAAGAGGAGGGCTCCCATACAAATCTATACCTAAAAATATGGATTTCTGTCAGTTTTATGTTCCTTATAGAATCGAAAACTATTGAACCGATCGCAGTGAAAATTTGCATGTAGGGGTTTTGGGTGCCAGGGAAGGTTCTTATGATGGTTAGAGATCCCTCTCCCCACCAAGAGGGGGCTCCCATACAAATCTATGCCTATAAAAATGGATTTCTGTCTGTCTGCCCGAATGTTCCTTATAGAATCGAAAACTACTGAACCGAACGGCGTGAAAATTTGCATATAGGGGTTTTTGGGGCCAGGCAAGATACTAATGATGGTTAGAGACCCCTGCTCCCATTAAGAGGGGGTGTTCCCATACAAATGAATCACAAATTTCTGCATAACTCAAGCAAGCTAATGGAACAAAATTTGACATGTGGGTGTTTTTGGAGACAAGAATTTTTTCTATGGTGAATAGAAACCTCTCCCCACTTTAGGAGGGGGGGCTCCTATACAAATGAAATACAAATTTCCTCATAACTCGAGAATTAATTAATCAAATGGAACCATATTTGGCATGTGGGTGATTTTGGAGGCATGAATTTTTTCTATGATGAATTAGGACCCCTTACTTTTTTAGGAGGGGGGCTCCCATACAAATGAAATACAAATTTCCTCATAACTCGAAAAGTAATCAAGCAAATGGAACCAAATTGGGCATGTGGGGATTTTGGAGGCAGGATTTTTTTTGAAGTTTTTTTTTTAATGGTTTGAGACTCCTCACCCCTGTGGTAGAGGGGTAAGGACTATCATACAAATAAAACAGAAATTTTTGCGTAACTCAAAAACTAATCGAACTCGAGAAATTTTAGACTCTTTCATAAAACATTAATCAATAACAAGACCACCAAAAACTATCAATAGTAACATTAGATAATTCAGCGCGAGACGGCCACAGGCCGCGAGTGTTGCCGGCGACCTGCCGTCGGATTTGCCGGCCACTGCGGGGAGACATCCCACCGTAGAGATCACCTCTGTCTAGGTTTATTTATTTTCCTAGATCTACTGACCTCTATTACTTTCCTTCAGTTGGATCACCCCTGCGAAATGATACTTTCTACGAAAAGATTTTCCGCGAAATGGTATATCCCGCGTAAGGTTTTTCGCGAAATGGTATTCTTCGAAATTCTATATTCCGCGTTATGGTCAACCGAGAATTGATGTTCCGCAAAATGGTATTGTAATGATGGCGAATATTTAAATGCTATCCGCTTTATTTTATCAGGCTAAGCAATGGGGGGAGTTGTTTGCTACTTTACTGTGAGGAAAATTTGTATATTAAAACACCAATGAACTCCCCAGAAACTTGCAAAACTCAACATTGTGAGAAAGGTCATCCGAGATTCACGAGTTATGAACAACACAGTTTAATTTGTGGCAATACGAAGTTTGTCGGGTCAGCTAGTAAATAATATAAATTGCCATAAAATGATGCTGATGTACTAGTAGATGTGCGGTTTGATGATGACGTCTAATTTATTAAGTTATTCGGTTTCGATAGTAAAGTTGTAAGTTACAAGTCGCAATTAGTTGGTGGCTAACTAATTGTTGCCAACAGTTGCCAAGAACAACTGCTTTGGACTGAAAGCAATTAAGCCATTAACTGGTGTAGAAGTTATTAACTCAGCCCTTTTAAAGGAAATAATGCGAAACTCTTTCATAATATATCATTTCATTTAATTTAATAGCATAATTTGAACAACCAGAAGTCTCACATTCAATATCAGTCTCGAACTATCAGACATATACATCAAGGAATCCCAAGCTCACGGTTGCATGGTGGGATAGAATACCCAGGTCATTCACACCTTCGCTTAGTTAATATTTTTAGACTAATATCAAGATTTTTCAATTCATTTTAATTTTGAATTTTTACATTAAAATTGCTGGTTTATTTTCCATGTTTCTACATAGACATTCTTTCTCAATGTTTGACTTTATTTTTTGCAATTTTGTCCCAGGTCTTCAGTGGCGTGTCTCACTGTGTGACGCCATCGCATACCTGGTTCCCGAGTTGAACGAACGGACATATTTTCGGCCACTTTACGGTGATACGCTTCGGCGCATCACGGACGTTTCCTCCTGTGCTTGTCAGTATGTTCGCATATTTTAACAATATGCAATCCGTTTCTGACCTGTGATGGACTAAAACAATTCAAGATAGGATCTAGCTGTCAATGACACTGTAGGTGCTACAAAAAAAAACTCTCCGATCGACGCGTCGCGACGGTGGGAAACGGTGGTGTTTGCGTTGCTTGGGTGGTTTTCGCCACGGAGCGCCTTAGAAAGCAGCGAAATTAGTTTAAAGCATTGCGAAATGAGCTCTGCATATAGCGTATCGGATCAGCTTTTTAGAATTATTCTACCGAAAAAGAATGTTGCTAGAGTGCGATAATTTTTTAGGTCTGTCTTAATACGGGGTTCGTCGTTTGTGCGAGCGTTGTGATTTTTAGTCTTTTGCAGTTGAAGCATGGTTTTGAAACCATTCTTCGACAGATTTTGTATTATTTTTCAACCATTTAATTAAAATGCTTTTGACACATTCCGCGGGCCGGTATACCAATCAGACATTTTATAAAAGTTGCTTTTAGCATAGTTGAATATTTTTCCATGATTGGGCAATGTTTGAACCTTTAAAAACTGCCATAAGTGGGATTCTAGCATTTTCGGAAGTTATATAAAACGTGCATCGAAAATAGATAAAATTTACAAGAAATAAATGATTTTTCGTGATATTTTTAAAAATGTTGCTACAGTGCGCTAAAACATTTAATAATATCACTTGTTTTCGACCAACATACAAAGAAATATATACTGAATCCATTTCAAAAATAGTTTGGATGTAATTTTGCAGTTATTTTGTATTTCAAGTAGTGATCGACATCGGACCGGGTAAAGTCCGGAAAGTCCGGTCCGATACCCGGTCCGAAGTCCGATCGGAACGAAATTTTTGAGTCCGATTTTTTATCGGACCGGAACCGGAACGAAGCGTTCCGGAACCGGACCGGACCAGGTCTTCCGTTGAAAGTCCGGAAAAGTCCGGAGCACTTTTGATCGTAAAACTGACCGCAGTGGAAACGATGACTAGGACTTGCTTTCTATGTATGTTTAAAACTAATTTCCTTTCACTTCCTCAGTATTGAGGAAAGGCAATACTTTCGCTAGCAATAATACACTTTCTGTTGAAGGCTCCAAAACAAGTCCAGCGAATCGATTTATTTTTGAAAAATTAGAAAATATCTGTGGGTCTTAAAACCGAACGTTTCGCAGCATCGGTTCGTGCCTTATGATCCCTCAAATTTAATTTCAAAGGTAACCGATATTCACGCTTATGGTCCAATATGAAAGATAACTCAATAGTTTCATCGGATTTTTCAAAATTATCGTATAGGTTTAGGCCGAAGAGTCTCAGATTTTCATGAAATTTTGCTTACGAGCATAGGATGTTAACTTTTTAATGAAAACAATATGCTGTCCTATTTTCCCAGAAAACTCCACTAGAAATTTTTCGATTTTTTCGAACACAGCTCATTTCGAAAGTTTATAGTTTTAAAACCAAGCATTGCAGAACATTTTTTTTATGAAAATGCAATAAAATTTTCTCAGCAATCCAGGAAAAATATTAGTTGGAACAAGCTTTCCACATCATTTTCTATGACGGTGCAAAATTCTAATCAAATGTTGGAAAGCCCATGTTCTAAGTCTTAAGAAATTTTGAAATATAGTGGACTCTCGGAAAAGTTAATCGATTGGTGAATGGGTCGATTAACTTTTTCGAAATATTACCTTTTGTGAGTAGTCCTAAGAGTCATTGAAAATGATAAACACAAAAGCGAAAAATATATTCTCGGATGCAGAATACTCATTTTTAAGTATCTGAAAGTTGTAACATAAAGAAATATGTAGCAAGATCTTTATGAAATAATGCTTCCCTACGATAAAACTGAACCTTGTCGTGGTGTAGGGCTTTGTGGGTATATGTCAAAATACTTTTGTGATTTCGAGCTGAGAACTCGGGGTGAAAATTTACCAAATGCGATTGTTGCGTTGTTCAGAAAGTGCTTTTATTCCGTTTAAGAATAAGGCCAGTATGGGGATCTCTGATAATTAATAGATGATTTTTGGGATTCATCCCTATTTATCACAGCTGTCACAAATATGTCCGAAAAATGTCGGATTGGTTGGCTTAGGGCTAGTAAGGGGATGTAAGTGGGATACCAGATCCTGTTGGATGCCGAAGGACCACTCTATAATGATTACGGGTATAATAATAGATGTGCTTAGATAGCAGATGGGAAAATTAGGTCAATTCGTGTCGTGTGTTCGAGTCTCAGCTGGGCGGTGCTGCTAAATAGTCAGTAGGATTTTTGCACTGACCCCGTGGCTGACCTGTGCTCTGATGGCCGGCCGCGGGGTCTGTCGATAGGGAGGGGTTGAGTCTTAGAGAGACGTTTAAGCCCACAGCTTTACTGCACTAGCTCTTTGGTCTCGAGGGTAGGAAGGCGGGTGCGTCTCTATAAAGCTTTATAAGCTCTAAAACTTCTGTCGACTACCGCGAACGTCCGAGTTGTACTGCGCTCAATTTACTTTGTATCTTGGGACAGTGCATAAATGCTGGGGGAATGAAAGATTCAATTTGCCCTGATAAGTTGATAACCGCCAATGCTCCGAAATTTGTCTTTCCTATTAGTTCATTTGTCGTTGTTTGTGTTAGAAAATAGAAAGCGGCCGCGCGGTTGATGACCGGTGTCAGACGGGGCTGACGAATCCTCCACTTCACTATACTACATTTTATAACTCAAGTATGATCGCATTTCAAGGTCAAGAATAAAAATGTGAGATTAGTCTAACTCAAGTAGTACAAAAAGTCCAAAGCACATTTACAAATTCGATCTATCATTTTTCTTCTCATCATCATCATCATTATCATCATCATCGTCATCGTCATCATCATTATCATCATCATTATATTTCAAATATGGCATTCCGGCCTTTCGCAGAGAGATCTTAGAGCCAGTTCATGGAGTCTGCGCAGGGCCGGAACGCCTCCGCCTGCGGGCAAAGGCGTGACGGCTATGCTTGGGACTCTACCTGTTTTTAAGTGGGCGACATTGCCTGCCTCGTCAGGTATAACTGATGTTTGAGGTCTCCCTGACACTTTGTTAACATCACAAAAGGGCTCAGCGCAGAGTGTTATATGCTACTAGCTGACCCGGCAAACTTCGTATTGCCACAAATTAAAATGTGTTGTACATAAATCGTGAATCTGTCACAATCTCGAGTTTAGCAAGTTTCTGAGGAGCTCAACCTAAGATAACTCATTTTGGCAGTTACGTCACTATGAGAGCATGGGTATTTTAATTTACAAATTTTCAATTTTTCCTAACAATAAAGTAGAAAACAATCCCCCTGTTAAGCGGATAGCACTTAAATATGCGCCGTGATTGTATAACATTTCGCTGAATACCATTTCGCGAAAAACCTTACGCGGAATGTCCCATTTCACGGAAAACCTTTTCATGAAAAGTACCATTTCGATCTTCGGGGTGATCCTCTCCTCACTCGTTGTCGCTCGTTCGGACCCAACTGAAGGAAAGTAATAGAGGTAGACCTAGGAAAACAAATCAACCTAGACAGAGCTGATTTCTGCGGGGGGCTGCAGAAAGTTTTTGGTGGTCTTGTTATTGTCTGTTATGTTTTATGAAAAAGTCTAAAATTTCCGGAGTTCGATTAGTTTTCGAGTTACGTAAAAACTTCTGTTTTGTTTGTATGAGAGTTCTCATTCCCCTACCACAGGGATGAGGGATCTTAAACTATGACAAAAAAATCCTGCCTACAAAATCCCCCACATGCCGAATTTGGTTCCATTTGCTTGATTAGTTCTCGAGTTATGAGGAAATTTGTATTTCATTCCCCTAAAGGGGGAGGGGTCATAATTCCCCTCCTAAAGAGAATAAGGGTGCACCATTAAAAAAATTATCTCCAAATATACCCTTATGTCAAGTTTTAATCTATTTGCCTGATTAGTTCTCGAGTTATGCAGAATTTGTGTTTGATTTGTATGGGAGCCCTCCCTCTTGGTGGGGGGAGGGGTCTCTGGCCATCATAAGAACCTTCCTTGGCCCCAAAAATCCTACAATGCAAATTTTCACGCCGATCGGTTCAGTAGTTTTCGATTCTATAAGGAACTTACCGGCAGACAGACAGACAGAAATCCATTTTTATAGGTATAGAAGATTAAGCGACCAGTTAGATAACCCGAAAAAAAGAAAAAAAAAAAAAGAAAAATAACCTCTTTATGGAATAATACTTAGTTCCTTTCAGTAAATTTAAAATAGTCGGTTATACTAGTTAACTTTTGATTTTTCGAAATCAACGCCAACGTTTTGGTAATGTTCGCGTTTATTTTTCGTCCCTGCTGTTCCTTCTTTAGCATTTAAAATTCAATCTAAGTTTGCGCTTTTCCAGTATGTTATCAAAAATCCTGAGATAAGATGTGCCCGTATTGAACTGTTGCTACAACTGTCCGGTACAAGAGTTTAATTTAATCCCAGTTATGATGAGACTCTGTAAGAAACTGCAGTGATTTTATTTTTCTACAGGAGTTTTCCGCCACCGTGAGAAATATTTTTTCCAACTGGTATTTTTGTCAAGCGGCTAAGAATTTTTTTGCCGTTTCATAAAACAAATTGTTCAAAAGTTATAAACTTTTGAAGCAAGTGATGTCCGAGAAAACTGTAAAATTTGATTGGAAGTTTCCTGAGAAAATAAAAAATCGCGAATTTGAATTAATTTTCATTAAAAGAACATAAACTGGCGATTGACAGGCAATTATTTAATTAAAAGCTGACTTTCATGTCTAAAAGTGTACCATTCCATGATTGGTAAGCTACCAAGCACCAGTTAATGGTGTCGCATTTCCATTTTTTTTAAATTATCCGTTTCAGGCCGGTTAGCGTTTAGTAGTTACGGAAGGTTCCACACATTCAAAGCTTTGCCTTTGACATTTACCTATTTTTTAAAAATTGGTCAATTTTGCATCCGGACAATTTCGGACTTCCGGACCGGAATCGGACCGGAACCGGAACAGAGCTAAATCGGACCGGAACGAAATCGGACCTAAAAAATTCGTTCCGATTTTTTACCGGACCGGACCGGACCGGAACCCGGACTTCAATTTTCGTTCCGATGTCGAACACTAATTTCAAGTGGATTGAATAGGACCATTTTTTTGCGTTGTAACGTCACGAAAAAGGTGTACTTTTTCGCTTTCGCAGAAAAGTACAAATTCGAGCAATCTAATAATCCGTATTCTCTTTGTACTCATAATCACCTTTAAAACGGTGCCCAAAGAATGAAGTTAAGTTAAGTAGAACCTAAATTACAACTGATTAAAGCTTGCGTTGTAACGTCACGGCAGACAGCCGGACGGATTCAAAACAATTGAGATATAAGTAATAGCATCGAAACCTTAAGATATAGCATAATAGTTGCTTCAGAAAAGTTTCTTCATTTAAAAAGCACTTTCTAGTGATGAAAAAACAATTGGGCATTAGGGTGTCCCTAAGCAGATACAAAAATTATTTTCTCTATTTCAAGTCAGAGATGATTGCTGTCTACAGAAAATTTGTAGAGAAACTAATTTCAAGAAATTTCGTTGAATTCTGAAGGTTTCTATTTCTTACATGAAAAAAGTCATAGAGCCAAACTCTTAGGGACACCCTTAAAAATAGTTTTTTTTCGATCTATCTCTTTAATAACACTTCGTACGCCTTTTAGATGTTCTGAGAAATTGGTAATCGAATTAAATTGGACATTTTTGTGGAAAATAGTAGAGATCCATCTTCTTCCCGTTAGGAGCTATCCCCAGAGATGCCAGGTGATTTTTTGAAAAGTCTTCACGAATCAAGGAAAAATGTCTTCATTTGTCTGCTTTCGGCTTTCCGCCCATTTAAATTGCATGGTGAAGACATGTCTTCACATGCCTTCAAGTGAAGACATTTCACTTTTTTGTAACAAAAATGTCTTCAAAATGAAGACATGTCTTCACTTCTGGCATCTCATAATAACTTTTTTTAGATTTTCCACAATGTTCTACCCTAAGTTGTACATGGTGGAATACAGCATAAATTGATTCACAAAAAACAAGTGAGTTTAGCTGCTCATAGCTGCTCTCCCCCGAGATACACCCCCTTAAAGATTACATGTACAATTAAAAAAAAAGCAGTGATAGCTTCTAAAGGGAAAAGGATAGAGCTCTACTATTTTCGACAAAAATGTGCAATTTGATTAGATGACCAATTTCTTAGAACATTTGCAAGGTATACGAAGCGTTATTAAAGCGCTAGATGAAAAAAAAACTATTTTTAAAGGTGTCCCTAAGAGTTTTTCTCTATAACTTTTTTCATGTAAGAAATAGAAATCTTCAGTGGTCAACAAAGTTTCTTAAAATTAGTTTGACTACAAATTTTTTGCAGCCACCAATCATTTCTGACTTAAAATAAAGAAAATATTTTTTGTATCTGCTTGAGGACACCCTAATGTCCGAATATTTTTTCACCGTTAGAAAGTGCATTTTAAATGAAGAAATTTTTCTGAAACAACTATTATGCTATGTCTTAAGGTTTCGATGATATTACTTGTATCACTTTCTTAGAATCCCTCCCACTACGCCACGTAATTTGTGAACAACCCCACAATTACGTAGTCAAAATAGTGAAAGACAAACTAACAACACGTTTTTGGATTATCTCTTATATACAGAAGGCAGCAACAGCGATAATTAACGAATATTAACTGGACAGATTTTTCGTGACGTTACAACGGAGCTACGACCCTCTCTGTGTAAAGCAGAGCGTTGTAACGTCACGAAAAGTAAAAGCTCGTTTAAAATTAACTTCACTGATTATCGGAATTCTGTAAATGGCAAGTTGTTCAGTATTCATCTCTTATTAAATCATAGAAGAAAGTTTTTAGATAAAATTTGAAAGAGAGCAGAATTTTCATGTTTTTGAACAGAAGAACCAATAGACGAATTTCTGGCGCGTTGTAACGTCACGTTACATATTTGCTTCCCAAAACCATCTAGGTAAAACAAATGCTATTAATTTGTTCACTTTTAATAGGAAATTTTATGCTCTTTCCAAATATATAATAATATTTGGGGGTTTCTCAACGATTTTCCCAGCTGAAGCACAAATACTGTGCAAAGAAGAGTCAAAACGTTGTAACGTCACGGCGGAATGTGTCTTTTGGTTTATTTTCAAGGTTAAAAAATGGTTTATTTTTAAGAAATTTTTTTTCTTAAGCTAAATCACTTATACGTTACAAGTGAGTGTTAAGACTTAAGCTATAGTCATGAACCAGTCTTGCCGGAGTCTAGAGGTGTTAAAAGCATCCGTAACCACTATTGGTAATTGGATTTAATCTTAATCCAGCAGGGAGAGTGAGCTGTGGAAAATAGGCGTGAAATTTACACTCAACAACGCATTGTGTTGACTGATGGTTTATTACGGAAAAGTAAAGCTGAAAGCTATCCTTTAGGGGAATGATTAGATATGGGTTTGTGCAGTAAATTGTATTAAGATCAGTTTGAAATGACGTGTTTAATGCAACTTGTAGGCAAAGGGAAGAACTTTTCGCCAATATCACTTGTATTCATCGTGCTATAAAATACATATTCTAATTTGCATGCGAGTACAGAGCACGTTTTGTTTTCATTTAACCGTGTGAAATAAAAATCAATCACTCAAAGTGCTGGCAGCACAACAGAAATCCTCCTTGAAATTGCTATGAAAATATTTAACCCGCCCCAGCGCGCGTGGTAATACTTCGTTCCAAGTTCAACTCACCTTGACAGCTCGTCTTGAACGACGACAACGTATTTTATCGGCGGCACTTGAACTCGAACTTTACGTCTCCACGTCCAGCTTGGAACCTCGCATGCACCTGTATGTTTTCTTCCTGCACGTGTGTGTTGAAGCGCGAGCTAGATTTTTTTTCGCTTGTTCAAACTGCGTTTGTTCGACCAATTCTATGATACGCTCCACTGAACCCGTTATATCTGCGCGGCACTAGCCGCCGGATGCTCTGAACTGGGGCCTGACTGTGTTCCACTTTTTTCTTTCTCAAGAGCGTCGGAAACGCCCCGCACTCAGCATAAGAAGACGGAGAGTTAAACGGACCGAATGGGTACACGGGAAGATGGAAGACGAGCGCACAGACACAGGTGGCGGCGATCCCGATTTATCAACCCGTCAGAGAAGGCCTATTTTCATTAGTTTCTCCCGCTGATGTCGGCGAAACTACGGCGACAGGAAACCGATCGATTTTATTTTCTAGCACGGATGTTACTGATGCTGATGGCGCTGTGTAGTTCACGGGACAAACCTCGGCGGTTAATGATGCAGATTATTAACGTGGTAATAACTACAGACTTTGACGACTTGCCTCTGCGGGATGGAACTACGATTATAGACACTACCGTTAGCGATGCAAATCGGTATCATTATGGAAGGACTCTTCAGCTGTCGAGTTTCGCGCTGCACATTCGATATCGAACACACTTTTTGCCCCGAACAGGGTGACGCGGTTCACGGAACACTCGAAACAAGTTTCGCTGGGAACGGTTGAGAATCGATTTCTAAACTTCGAATCACTTCTGCGGGCACAGTGTAAGTTTAGGATGTCACCGCTGGTTTCCACTAAAACTTCCTGATCGCGACCAAAAATATTTCGCCAATACACTTAACCCTGACGTTGTCTGCCACTCAACTGCCAATGACACTCAGTGTTTGACTAACACCATTATCGGCGTGTGTTTCTTCGCGAGATGCAAAGTAATAACGAGCGAAAGCCAACCGAAATTTCACTTTTTTCTCTACCCACCACGCGATGTTACCGCGGCCAAAAGCTATTACTCACTGGCGGGGACGCGTCACCGCCCGGTTTTGACCGAGTCGTATTCTAAAGAAACTCGCGATGCTGCCGAATTTCACTGTGCTGTGCACCGAACTTTCCTCCCCGTGGTCTGCACGGAGCAAAGCTGATTGCCTGCGTTCGTCGGGTAAAGCTTGTCCGATCAATCGACGGCAGCTGGCCACGAGAGCACCGATTGCTAAATGTTGTATGATGAACTGAAACGATACGGAGAAAAAAGAAGGGAAAGCATAAGTCTTTTTATTTCGCTAGGTTTGTCTGTGGATGCAAATTTATCAATTCGATATCGGTGAGTTTTTCTTTTCATGGTCGTTTTTCTTCTTCATCTTCTACGGTATCTTTTGTATCCAGGGAGATAGCCGGATGAGGTATGTAATTATTTAATCGAACTTGCCTTACTACTAGTTCGCGTGTTTCTCCTCTTACTCAATTTGAGACTCGAGCTGCGCAAAACATGATGCACTCTTCTCGGGTTAATGATTTGTCTGTATTTTTGGCACAGTGGTATGCTTTTTGATATATTTCAATTTTTAATTTTTTGTTTGTTTTTTTTTCTGGTTAATGCGTATTGTATGATTGGTTTAATTAAGACCAATTAGAGTATAGGACACAAGCTCCACTGGCTTTATGAGGATAATACCACATTATGTTGTTTTCGTTTTGTGATATTCTTGAAATATTTGGAACTTGATTGATTGTATTAATTATTAATATAATGTTTGGGCGACTTATCTATTTCGGACAGGCTTTACTCACACTCTCTTTTAGACATTTACGGCAAAATCGAATGGAAATATCTAAAATAGAGTACTTGTGAAGCCTGCCCAAAATAGATCAATCACCCTAGGCACACTCGATCCTCGCAAAGTGACACAACAGTGCAAGATACAAGGCAGTATTGTGCAAGGGAGAACTATAAAAACTCATCAGGCTGGGCAATCTTGGAGAATTTTTTATTCCTAATAATAAAATACGCTTAATTCATTGTCGTTGAGGATGTTTTTGTAAACTCCCCGCCCCACTTCAAAACTGGCTATATTAAAAAAAATTTGTTGGACACGAATAAATTTTTGACGTAGGACTACTTCTTACGGCAAGTTTTGAGATAGGGTGTCATTCCAAAAAATCGAAAAATGCGAGCGATAGGTTTTGAGTGCTAATAGCTCAGCGGTTTTCTGATCGATTTTCAATACTCTTACACCAATCGATCGGAAAGTCTTCTAAGAATTGACCCAAATGAAGAAAAGTATGGATTCTTGATGTTGAACTATTGAAAAATTGAAAATGATGAACCTATGTTTTACTAGAATTCTCGCTTCGTGATTGGTTGGAAGATTCTTTACGATGATCTAAACCTATACCAATTTGATATCTGTGCTTGGGAAGTAAGCCAAAACAAGTGACCAAGTTTCCTCATTTCAACAAGATTTCTTAACACCGCGGTTCAACCTAGACCATTTTGATGTCCTTGCTTGGGAAGTACGCCAGAGAGAGTAACAAAGCCCCCTCGTGCCAACAGATTTCTTACGAACGCGATTAAACCTAGTCCAATTTGATGTCTGTGTTAGAGAAATGTGCCAGAAAAAATGACGCAAGTTCATTGTCCCAACAGATCGCAAATTTTTTACTGCGAGACGATTAAACCTCGGCGAACTTGATATCTGTGTTGGAAAATATGCTACAGCTGTACTGTTCGGCTATAATACGACTCTGTATGAATACGCGTGCTTGCCGTTCCATTATAAGTGTAGTGAAAAGATGTGCTGTTGATAAAATAGGATTGAATTGGTATCCCTTCTACGTGGGAAACCATGGATAATAAAAACAATTTTTAATTTCAGTAAGGTAGCAGGAAAGCAATAGTTTGTGTTCTTGATTTTGTTAAATTATTTTCAAATCCACAATCACAAACTGAACGTATGCAATGTTATTACTTTGATAAATGTTACATACTACGCATGTAGCATGTATATATGTTGCATATAGCATGTATACATGAAGAATCCAATGATTACAAGCATGAATACATGCCACTATCACTACAAAGAGACTAACGTAGTCCTGCGTCCGTCACCTATATACGCGGTCGTGTCTTGTACACAACCCCTCTGATTTTTAATTTTAGGTTTCGTATTCTACTAAGACGCTCCAAAAACTTCAGAAAACCTATTCTTGCTTTTAATAAATGCGTTGTTTTTTTCATGCAAAAATCTACGAACAAAAAGACAAAAACGAAAGAAAATATTTTTGGCCGAGTTTCGGAAATTCCACTGTTTGAACTTCCATTTCTATTTCGTGCTAGAAGCGTTAACTCAACTCGTACACTCATTTTTCGAGTTTTTCAAGCTGTAGAACCCACAGACAATTGATTTTATAAAAAAATATTAACTCATATCCTACAAATTATTTTTTTGCTCCCCGATTTTCAAAGCCAATTTCCAAGAAGGAGTGACAAAAACTTTGAAAATGATTTGCAATGGCCTTATTTAAGAAGTTTTCAACCTGCGGCTGGTTCGCCTCTTCTTCGAATGATTGTAAAATCTGTAAAAATTTCTCTCTCACACACACACACACACACACACACACACACACACACACACACACACACACACACACACACACACACACACACACACACACACACACACACACACACACACACACACACACACACACACACACACACACACACACACTATCTTTCTACGTCTCTCACTCACTTTCTTTCTTCATCTCTCATTTTCCTCTCTCACTCTCTCTTTTTCTTCCTGTCTCTCACTCTCGACCGAATTGAAATGGAACAATCATACCTACAAAATCAGGGGAGTCCCAGCTAGCATTTTCATATGTATAAAAAAGGTAAAAATCAGCATTACGTACAGATATACGTGCTAAATAAATCGTATTTCATGCGCAAAATTGGCATATCCGTACTATTTTGGAGGCGATATACGTGAATACGAATAATTTTGAGCGTTACGACTATATAAGTATTTATATACGATAATATCTGATTAAGCGCCAGTCGCTCCGTACTACTCTACGATTTTGTGCTGAAAATGAGACTAATAGCGCATAAAGCGGTTCAGCAATATCCGAGAAACAGACGATAGAAAATGAGCTGGACACACACACAGACATTGCTCAGTTCGTCGAGCTCTATCGACTGGTAGATGTGACTCGGCCCTCCGGGCCTCGGATACGAAGTTGATCCGTTTTTCGACCAATTTCTAAACCTTTGTTATATACTATAACAAAGGTAAAAATTCTTGTATCCGAAAACACCCACATGCCATATATGGTTCCATTTGATTGATAAGTTCTCGAGTTATGAGGAAATTCGTATGGAAGCCCCCCCCCCTCTTAAAGGGCAGAGTAGTCATAATTCCCCTTCTAAAGAGGGGAGGGGTCTCAATTTACCATAGAAAAAATTCTTGTCACCAAAAACATCCACATGCCAAATTTTGTTCCATTTGCTTGATTAGTTCGCGAATAATGCAACAATTTGTGTTTAGGGGGTGTAGGGGGACGGGTCTCTATCCATCATAAGAACCTTCCCTGGCCCCAAAAACCTCTACATGCAAATTTTCACGCCGATTGGTTCAGTAGCTTCCGATTCTATAAGGAACATCCCGACAGACACACAGAAATCCATTTTTATATATCAGATTAGCTTTCATACATAAGCGCTCACCGTTTTGTAACCTGACTATCTAAATTAGAAAATACCACTTGTAATAAAATCTTTGTTAGGACACAAATATTCGCCCCATTGTCTATCTATCTATCTATCTATCTATATATATAAATGTGAGCGTGAGTTTATATGTTCCACCATAACTCCAGGGGGGGAGGCCATAACTCTTAAATGCCTGGGTGGTTCTTCACCAAACTTGGCACACACGTTTCTTGACATAAGAGAATCAGCATTGATGGGTTGAAAAGAAGAGGGTGAGAGATTCATAACAGGGGGGAGGCTATAACCCCGAAATGTCTGGACGCTTCTTCATCAAACTTGGCACATATGTTTCTCGACAAAAGAGAAGCACTGGGGGGTTAACAAAAAGGAGAGGGAGGTTCCTCAATAGGAAGGGGGGAGGGTCGCTAATAAGGGGGAGCCATAACTCGGAAACGCCTTGATGGTTCTTTGTCAAACTTGGCACACATGTTCTTTGACATCAAGGAGTCAGCACCAGGGGTTGACAAAGAAGGGGGGAGGGTAATAAGGGAGGAGACCATAACTCCGAAGCGCCTTGACCGTTCTTTATCAAACTTGGCATACATGTTCCTTGGTATAAGGGAATCAGAACTGAAGGAGTTGTGAAAATTGGGGGGGTTCTTAACAGGGTGAGGCTTCGAAATGTTTACACGGTTCTCCCATAAGGGACGATGGGACAAAAGGGGGAGTTGATGATCTGAGATTGCTGACAGGAAGGGTGGAGTAACGCCCGCATGACAGTAACAACTTATCCGTACAACAGAAAAAACACAATACGAAACACTAAACTGCAATGCTCGCAGCTGTAGGTTTGTCAAGTGTAATTATGCACCGAATCAAAGTGGCCCGTATAAAAAGTGTTTGATAATTAGTGCAAAGTGTTGTTGGCCAACTCTATTTGAGTTACAGGAGCAATCATTCAAACAGTGTGGAGTTGATCAGAGAACACCATGTTTTTCTCTTGGTCAGCTTTATATGGCATGTTTCATATATCAGGATAGGATGCAGTACTAAACTAATAAATAAATAAAAAACTGCATACAAAAAAGTACAATAACAAACCTATTCATTTCCTATGGGTGGGGTAACTGTTGTTAAAAGCGGAAGGTACAAATAGAAAACAAATTCTTTGTTTCTTTTTCTTTATAGGGTTTCATAGGGATTTTCGTAATGAAAACAGATGTGCAAGTGGCCGGGTAGACAAAAGAGGGGACGTTGACAAATGGGGAGTAACTTCCAAAAGAGGAACAATATTTTAATATGTTTGTATTATAAGCATTTCGATTACAATAACTGATGTACAAGTGGCTGTGAGACAAAGGCACCCCGAGTAAGATCGGGCACTCAGCTAGTGATTCATATAATGAAATTATCAAGAATTATACATTATAGTTATACAGAACGTTTTAAATGTTATGTACTTTATACGAAGACCATACCAAACCGGTCCCGTTACGCTAATTGTAAAGATCGGACCACTTGTGATAGTAAGGGTTGGACCACCATAGTTTTGAGCGCAGAACGCAATACAGTAATGTTCCGATTTTGTCTACCCCCGTTTTTATCAGCTTTATGTCGATTTTGTCAGCCTATGAATTTTTTTTAACCTTTGTGCTTTTAAACATGATTTATAAAACTTTTCAGCCTTTTGAAACTATTCTGTTTCTCTGTGGACAGTTTTTGAATGAAATGATGCCTTCTTGCAAGTAATTCGGGGTCAAAGTTAGGGTATTTTTATAGTAAAAGTTCTATAGTTCCTAAATAAACAATGATAGAAGTATACTATATTCAGTAATGTTGTGTATGTTTACTATTTGTACAACTTTGTAAAACAGTAAAAAGTCATACAACAACAACAAAAACCGCTAAAATAGGAAAACTGATTTTAACGATTTTTCATTTATGAGAAATAGGAGTTTTCTATCTTTGGTGAAGAGATAAAAGGTTACTGTCTTCAGCAAAATTTCTTGTTATAATATGCTGTAGAACTTTGCAGAACACATCAATGTGTTATATTGAAACTGAAGAAAACCAAATTTGTTATTGCACTTTTAGGGGGATTAATCAAAATTTGAATTCCGTTGGACGATAGAACCTTTAATTTTATGAAAGTACAGTAGACTCTCGGAAAAGTTAACTCTCTGAAAAGTTAATTGTTCAGAAAAGTTAAGCGTATATCAGCTCTCAAGCAACGCTCTAAAAAGTTAATTTTTGCCTTAACTTTTCTGAGAGTTTGAATTTATTGGTTGTCCAAGTGTTCGTCCACACACGTGGACGTGAGTTTACCTTCTATCTTTATTTCTCATTTTTCAGTTTATTGTCGCCTTTGCGCAGTTTCAAACAGAGTCGCATCATAACTGGGATTAAATTAAACTTTTGTACCGGATAGTCGCAACAATAATTCAATACAGGTACATACTTCAGGATTATTGATAACATACTGGAAAAGCGCAAACTCAGATGAATTTTAAATGCCAAAGAAGGAACAGCAAGGAACTAAAAATATGCGCGAACATTATCAAAACGTAGTCGCAGAAAAAACAAAAGTAAACTAGTGTAACCGATTATTTTAAACTTACTGGAAGGAACTAAGTATTATTTCATAAAGATCTTGCTACATATTTCTTTCCATTACAACTTCCAAATACATAAAAATGTGTATCCTATATTCCAGAATGCATTTTTCGCTTTTGTATTTATCATTTTCAGTGATTTTTAGGACTACTCGGAAAAGTTAATAGTTCGGAAAAGTTAATCGACCCATTCCCCAATCGATTAACTTTTCCGAGAGTCTACTGTATTCCAAAGGTTCCATAAACCTGGAACCAAGTTTTCCCGCTCAAAGCCAATGCGCAATAAAAAAAAGGTTCTGGACCAGAGTGCTGTGCCCGGTTCATTGAGCTTCCGGTTGACCAATTGAAGGTTAAAATTTAATTTTTAGTATAAGTCTTCGATATTGCAAGGTATTGAATTTTGAACAAATTTCCCGATTTTGTCAGTTTTCCCATTTCGTCAGCCCAAAATTTAACATGGGGCTGACAAAATCGGAGCATTATTGTATTCACTAATGGACGACAGTCACGCAAAATGTTTTCCTTTTCCAACTTTTCCAACGATGCATTTAGTTTTCCATAATTCCTTTTGAAGCAGATTTTTTTGCGTATTCACTCATAAGATGATGGTTCAATCACGAGGACATTCCGTTACATGTGATATTTGTATGATATGATGCATTAGTTAAATATCAAATAGTTTGTCCAACTGAAAATATTATAATTAATAATAATCTCACTTGATTAGATTTTACCTCGAGCGCAAAGAATTAAAACAATTTTCTACCGGAGGGCGGCGCCCGTGAAACGTCCCCGACCAGCGGCGGCGTGGCGGTCCAGACGGGTATAGAATCAATCGATTTCCAATCGGTCGTACCGTTAGTGGAAACAACCGTTTTTCTACGCTACTTCATGCTTCTAACGATTAGTCTGACGGTTCTTTTTTGTTGTTTTGTTTTTATTATTTATATGCTCCTCTTCTTGGCTGTAACTACGATCTAGTGTAATTATGAATTCCAGCACTACTCGTCAGAGTTTCACAGTGCTGCTTTGCAGTGAGGAATATGCAGACACAAACACGTCCACGTCCAAACGCAAGTTCAAGAAAACCTAAGCGAGCCATTCTGACCGGTTATGAACTCGGCAGAGAAGTGGGGCCGTCCCATCGGCATCGGGCCGGGCCGGCAGGGCAAATGGAGAGAACCGGAAAACTCGTAAGTCGATGCTCAAAGCGGGCCTAATGAGTTCTCGTCAGCCGAACGCTAACACCAACCAACAGCATCATCGCCAGCCTCAGCATGGAAAATGTGCGAAACGGAAGAGAGAGGTTTTTAAATATCTTCACACTGACTGCCTGACTGGCAACCGGAGCACTTGGGCGACGCGAGTCATCGAACGAGCACTCTATAATTGCAAGAATATCTGGAAATTTGCGATCAACCTAACAACCAAAGGGAAACAGGTGGCCACGGTTCGAAGATGAGGGTACGCACACTCCTAGGTACTGGTTCGAATCGAGGTCAAAATTGTTGTTTTGTAGAGGTGTACTGTTCGAACGGTAGTTTCGCGAAAGGGATGTCGGATTATGTTATCGGTGTGAAACTATGTAGTAAAAGTTTGCGACGGAAGTTATATAGGCTCTAGTTTCAGATTATAAATAACAGAAACTGCGAAACAATTAATTAGGGGAATGTCGTCGTGGTTGGGCCGCCTTTTTGACATCCGCCCATAACTTCGGTTTCAAAAAGATTTTTTAAAATCTAAATAGATCGTTGGAAAGGTCTAAGAATAAGCTATACTTCTGGAAAATTTTGAACTGATTGCTTAAAAAATAATAAAGTTATAGGCATTTACGTAAAGACAAAAAATGTTGTCATACTCGGCCCACGTTGTACAGGTTGGGCCACCGCTTTTAATCCAAGAAATACGTATTGAAACTCTATGTAGAGACATTAAAAGAATGAATTTCGTGAGCAACGGCCCATATAAGTATAAATATCCTATTTTTAATAACATCCTTGCGAAATTTTTGGTGATCTTGTAAAATCAATATTACTACAATCGCGTTTTCCGATGTGTACTACTGCAATGAAAAATCAACAACAATCTAGGTTTTTATTGGACTAATTGGGCTTTATTTCATCACATTTCCCGCGACTGACGTTCTCAAGCGAAAATTGCGCTTCTGTGCTTAAAATTATGGTGGCCCAATCATGGCTACACAAGTGGCCCGACCTTTACAATAAGCGCTTTTGTAGCATCTTCCCCCTTACCCTACCCAAATACCTAACAGGACGGGATTTTTCAATAGCCTTCGAAAAGAGCACAACACACTTAATAAATTTTCAATATTTATCCCGATAATTGCATTTCAGGAATCATTTCTTGAAGAAAAGTTAACTGCACCTGCAAAACTTTTTTTGTATTGTTTCTATCAGTGAATTCAGTACGCGTGTTTTGAATACACGATTGAAACTCACAATATTGTGAAAAGTTAGCTGTCACAGTAAGAAGTTTTACAATACTTGTACAAAGGTATCACGAGTTACTAAAACTGAACAAATCGTGGTGGCCCGACCATAACAGTGGCCCGACGATAACGACATTACCCTATCTGTATCAAGGTTTACAATTTTCCTATAACAATATATCTTGCTAGAGAAAACTAAATGTTTCATTTAGTTAATGTCAATACACATCCAGTCTGATGAATATTTCTTCTAGCATTTTTTTCTCAGCTTTCCGATGGCGGTCTTAAAATTAAAATCGGTTGGGGGATCATGGCGAAAACGGCGACCTATGGATAAAATCCATCGTGGCGGCCAAATCCAAGATGGTGGACAATTGTCCACCGAAACTGAACAGTTTATATGTCGTTGGATAGATAAAATGACCAGCATTTTTATGGGGGGATACAAGAGCAATTTCAAGGAAGGTGTAAGAGGGGGGGGGCTCCTATACAAATGAGACATAAATTTCCTCATAACTCGAGAACTAATCAAGCAAATGAAACCAAAACTGGCATGTGGGGGTTTCAGAAAACAGGATTGTTTTCTATGGTGTACTTAGACCCCTTCCCCTTCTAGGAGGGGGGGGGGGGCTCCCATACAAATGAAATACAAATTCCTTCATAAATCTAGAATTAATCAAGCAAATGGAACCAAATTTGGCATTTGGCGGTTTCACAAGGCAAGATTTTTTTCTATGTTGAATTGAGACCTTTCTCTGTTTAGGAGGGGGGGCTCCCATACAAATAATCTACAAATTTCTTCATAACTCGAGAACTAATCAATCAAAAGGAACCAAATTAGGTATGTGGGAGTTTTTGTAGGTAACAATTTTTTCTATGGTGTACTGAGACCCTTCTAAGAATCTCTTCTAAGAAATCTCTATGTCTCAATGGTTGCAGGCGTTGTGCTTATGAGCCCCCGTCCATGCATTTTCAAAGCCACCATTGCATTCAATGAAGAATTGAATCTGAATATTTCGCTCTCTTTCAAACATTCACTTAACCATGGCACTCACAGATTCTTATAAACATACATATGCCAGAAATGCAGTTTACATTAGTCTTTGATCTAATGATCTGATATAGTCCTACGTCACCATACGAACAACCCTTAGGGCTGTATACCTTGTAGTTTTTTACTTCATTTATCAGCCCTATCTCTCCTTTTTACAAAACCCTGTCGTTTGTAGTTTGTTTCATAGCAAATTTTGGAAATATCACAATAATTATACGAAACTTGTGAACCTTAACTGGTTGTTTTATTTAGTAAATACCATTGCACACCTAATTTTATGAATGTTTCTTGTAGTATTTGTTCTCAGCTTTAAAATTTTTGGTTGGCTTTCGGTCACGGGTTACGTGCGAAAATATTTATTTTCCGTTTACAGTCGACGTTTCGAGGGATATCCCCTCATCTTCAGGACAGCTATTGATTAACAAAAATTTTGCAAAGTTATACATGTTTGTTCTCAGCTTTCCAGTGGTGGTTTAAAAACGAAAATCGGTTGGGGGCGCATGGCGAAAAAGGCGATTTATTCATAGAATACAATATGGCGACCAAATCCAAAATGGTCGACAAAAAAATTTTACCTCATTTGAAAGCCCTGCTCTTCTTCTTTACAGAACCGGGCAATTTGTTAGTAGTTTCATTGCAAATTTATGAAATATCACATGATATAGATCACAAGATTTGCGTATGCCCCTCCTAGAAGGGGAAGGGGTCTCAGTACAGCATAGAAAAAAATCCTACCTTCTTAAACCCCCACATGCCAAATTTGGTTCCTTTTGCTTGATTAGCTTTCGAGTTATGAGAAAATTTGTATATTATTTGTATGGGAGCCCCCCCCCTCCTAAAGAGAGGAGGTCTCAATTCACCATAGAAAAAATTCTTGCCTTGTGAAACCGCCAAATGCCAAATTTGGTTCCATTTGCTTGATTAATTCTAGATTTATGAAGGAATTTGTATTTCATTTGTATGGGAGTCCCCCCCTTCTAGAAGGGGAAGGGGTCTAAGTACACCATAGAAAACAATCCTGTCTTCTGAAACCCCCACATGCCAGTTTTGGTTTCATTTGCTTGATTAGTTCTCGAGTTATGAGGAAATTTATGTCTCATTTGTATAGGAGCCCCCCTCCCCCTCTTACACCTTCCTTGAAATTGCTCTTTTATCCCCCCATAAAATTGCTGGTCATTTTATCTATCCAACGACATATAAACTGTTCAGTTTCGTCCAGTAGTTTAGTAGTTATAATCATTTAAAATCTTTCATTCAAACGTTACACTTCTATTTTCGTTTTCACAAAATGCTACCCAGTCCCAGTATAGTAAACAAAGACGTAGTCCTACGTCAAAAGTTATCATTTAAAAAATTTAATTATTTGTGTTAAAATGCATCACTACGTTTATGTTATAGAAACCTTCAATAGTTGTATCTTAAAATGAAAGCTAAATTTTAACATTTCGAGTTGCAGCAACTTGTTTATGACTGGAATTAGTCGTATTTCGGTTGTTACAACTATTTTCTAACAACTGTGTTATTAGGGTGGAATACAACCTTTCCGATTTTATCAAATGGATGCGTTGACCTCGAGGTTTTTAAAACTGGAATAAAACTCAATATATTATCAGTAGTCAGATAAATATTTCAGTACAACTCAATCATCACTGTGTGGTCTGTGTGGTACCCTACTAAAAATGCCATAGGAAATGAGAAATTCTTTACACTTTAATACCGCCAGTCACCTGAAATTGAGGTTACGCGAACTGCTGCCAGTCATGCTATGCTAACAGTTCCACCTCACCATTTCACTGCAGCACTGCCTGGCGGCACGGCGGCGTGGTCAGTGTTCGATGCCGTACCAGCAGCAGCAGTGACCAACGCATTCTCCACCGTCGGCGACGCAAGCCTCTCGCATTTCCATCGTTATGAGGTCATTCATTCTTTCTCTCTGGCTTACTTGTTACTGTTGTTGTTGTTGTTGTTACTGCTGTCATTGGGTTGCTTTCCCCTGGAAAGAATCAATTTTATTGAAGCTACCAGCGACCGACCGACCAACCAACTGACTGTCAGCGAAAAACGAGCGCTTTGCCCCTTTCACGCAGCCGCATATGGATTGGAATTCGCATCTGCTGGCAGGAGTTTTCTGCAAGACCTGTTTTTAGGTAGACATGAGCAAATCGATTCAACAGATTATCCTCGGTACAGTTTAGTGGATAATCCGGAGAAGATGGATTGACTTTAACGAAGATGCTAATTGACACATTAATCTGGTTTTTCCACATAGACAGCATGGCTTGACAGTAGTCGACACCAACAAATGAATATCACCGCAGAATGGGATGGCTGCAAACTTGAATTAACACGTAAATCTTATAACTTCATTTAATCATTTAGGAACGTTTTGTACCCTGGAGTAGTTACCGCGCTAATGTATTTTTTATTTTTCTGTTGTTTTGCTGTCTTTTTTGTTCGATCTTTAAAAGTGTTGTCCATTGGAACACTCGAAACTATTTGTCGATTGAAGTTCATTCATCACAGCTAACAACATGCAACCCATTCAAATTTCATAACCTGTTAATGAAGGCACATTTCGAAGTGAAATTAATCCTACATTCCACCACCTGCGCAATCTCCCTTCCATTAGTTTACATGAGACGTGGGAGAGAAAAGAAAATCGAAAGTGTTGCCACGTACGACCTTCGCCGGTGACCGACCTCTGCTAGAACCAGATTTCCAAATCCGACGTTTGAGAATGCTTCTTCGAAAACCTGTTTGGTCCATCAAATCGCCCATCGCACGAAGAATAGGGGCAGTCCTATGTGTGCCAGCAGACCGGGAACAGAGGAAAGTACGGTAGCGGGCGAAGATTAGCCTAACTCAGAGCAGGTCGTACCTAACCCGGGCGCTGATTCCGATGCCCGATTGTGGAGCTGGTGGATGTAGTAGGGGAAGACGGGGTAAGACGGCCACCCTAAGCGAATAAATTGCTAGCATAAAATGTGTACGAAAATTCACATTTTCTTGTTCCACACATGGAAAAGCATTCATTTATCTACTATTAAAAATTATATAAAGAATTAATTAGTTTATTTTTCCGTGATTTTTCATCAATTTTCGGAACGTCTAAAAATTACTCGTTCACAACCAGGCGGGGTAAGAAGGACCACCAAAGGGGTAAGACGGACCATGGCGGAGTAAGGCGGATTGTGGCAGATTTGAAGGTTTTTTTGGGTTGTAAACACAATTTCAATATTATTAACTAAGTAAGAACAAGTTCTTAAGGGGTTTTTAGGTACATGCTAAAAGAAGGTATAGTTTAATTTAGACACCTGCTAAAAGAAGGAACTTTACTACTAGTTCAATTTTGAAAATAAGAGTAGACGTTATTTTACTCCACTGGTTTTTATTTACTCTTTTCTTGGCGTTATTTTTGTTGATTTGTCAGCAGGACGTTTACTCTTCGAATACCATTAACTTTAGGTGGTAAAGGTAAAGAAGGCAACGTTAAGTGAATTAGAATCATCGAATTTTGATTCCGTTAGATCCAAATTTACATTGATTGTGTTATTCGAATGGCACTTGTTGGCTTCTTTTGACGTGGAAGGCGCTGTGTTAGACAGGATGATCTCAGGTTCAGGGATAATTTTTATTACAGGTGTACTCTATTTCGAAAAAGATAAATGAAGCCTGCAAGTCGTAAACGAAATGCGTATCTGTCAGAATAATAAAATAGTTAGTCAAATTTAACAGGAAAAAGGTTGGTTTTTCCATTCAATATTTTTAAAATCTATTAAGACACTAAACAGAAGAACTTTAGGCAATTATGAGCACTATGACGTATGGCCCTTTTACCCCGTGAAAAATGGCCCGTCTTACCCCTAACTAACAATTTACATTATTTTGCTTTTATCTCTCAATCCGTACTATTTTATATACATTTTCCGCCACACGCAGAACAAGAATTGCCCAATTAAAGTCAGTGGTAAGAGAAACGTCAAAATACTTAGCTTTTTTTGCTGAAAAACCTTAAATTTGTTGCTGCTGAAATTATATCGCATGAAGACACTGCGAACGAAAAGTTTGTTTTGATTCTAGTTTTGACGTTGGATACGGCCGAGTGCCACAGGTTGTCTCGAAAGTGTTTAGATAGGCTAATAAACAAAACATACTGGGGCATTTGTAGAAAATTTAAGGATTTCTTGACGAAATCGATGTGGTCCCTCTTACCCCGCCGGGCCTTCTTACCCCTTGTTCCCCTACGTGAATTGGGTATTGAGCTTTGCCGATTTCGTGAAGATTATTGATTGCTAATGCCAATGCTTATTCTAATGCTAATGCTAATTATTGATTTGTATGTTTTCAATTTGAACTAAATGAAGGGTAGTTAAAGTGGATAGTTATATGAGCCGTTCCGAATTATAGTGGTGTATTGACCATTCAGCAAATTTCACAGCAGACGCAATTGTCTAAAAAACTCTATAAAAAATTCCATTCAATTATGTTCTTTCTTCTGTTCTAATGTGCAGGGCATAATGTGATTCAACATGACAATGCTTAAAAATTTCAACTTTTGTCAAAATATGCGATTTAGGATTCATACCAATGTAACCCATTATGATTTCAAATATAATTTATCTGCAATCCCCAAAACGTTCCGCTACATAGTGGTCTATATCCATAGGATTTGTAAATATTAACAAATGATGCAAAACCTCCATAAAACGGGTGTTGGGAAAATAGTATGTCGACTGGGTATGGAATATCATGCTTAGACGCCATTCTGGAATCAAGATGGCGACTACCGGTTAACTGAAAATGATCGCATATGACTAGAAATAATGAAAAATCCCCACAACACGGGTATCAGATGAAAGAGTTTAACGAGCAGGAGCCGAATATTGTGTTCCAACGTAGTTTTGAAATCAAAAATGGTCAAATATCGATTATTAACAAGCCTTATGTACATAGACCACTATAATGCGGAGGAATTGATCATTCTGCTCCATACCAAAAATTCAACATACAAAAACAGGTTGAACGGCTCATACGTGGTATACTAGCTGAGTGCCGAATCTTATTCGGGGCGCCTTTGTCTCACAGCCACTTGCACATCAGTTATTGTAATCGAAATGCTTCTAAAATGCAGAAAAAAAATAAAATATTGTTCTTCTTTTGGAATTTCCTCCCCATTTGTCAGCTTCCCCTCTCTTGTCTACCCGGCCGCTTGCACATCTGTTTTCTTTACAGAAATCCCTACAAAACCCTAAAAAGAAAGGGAAACAACGACATTTTTCCTATTTACACCTTCCGCTTTTAACAATGGCCACCCTACCCATAGGAAATGAACAGTTTTGTTATTGTACTTTTTTGAACACAGCTTTTTATTTATTTATTAGTTTAGTACTGCATCTTATCCTGAAATCTGAAACATGCCATATAAAGCTGACCATGAAAAAAACATGGTGTTCTCAGATCAACTTCACACTGTTTGAATTATTCCCCCTGTAACTCAAATAGACTCGGCCAACAACACTTTGCACTAAAGATCGAACACTTTTTATACGTGTCACTTTGATTCGGTACATAATTACACTTGACAAACCTTCAGCTGCGAGCATTGCAGTTTAGTGTTTTGTATTGTGATTTTTTTCTGTTGTACGGATAAATTGTTACAGTCATGCGGGCGTTACTCCCCCCTCCTGTCAGCAACCTCCCGTCATCAACTTCCCCTTTTGTCCCACCGTCACCGTGCAAACTTTTCGGAGCCTTACCCTTCTGTCAACTCCTTCAGTTCTGATTCCCTTATGTCAAGGAACATGTGTGCCAAGTTTGACAAAGAACAGCCAAGGCGTTTCGGAGTTATGGCTCCTCCCTTCCCCGTTCCTATTATGGACTCCTTTTTGTTAACCCCCCAGTGCTCTCTTTTGTCTAGGAACATGTGTGCCAACTTTGATGAAGAACCGTCCAGGTATTTCGGAGTTATGGCCTCCCCCCTTGTTATGAATCCTCCGCCCCCTTCTTGTCAACCCATCAGTGCTGATTCCCTTATCTCAAGGAACATGTATGCCAAGTTTGGTGAAGAACCGTCCAGGCATTTAGGAGTAATGGCTTCCCCCCTTTTACGACCCCCCCTCTTATCAACCCCCCAGTGCTGGTTCCCGTGTAACAAGGAATATGTGTGCCAAGTTTGGTGCGATCGGTCAAGGCGTTCTGGAATTATGGTGGAACATACAAACTTACGCTCACTTTTATATATATAGACTAGCTGAGTGCCAGATCTTACTCGGTGAGCCTTTGTCTCATAGCCACTTGTACATCGGTTATTGTAACCGAAATGCTTATAATACAAAAATACAACGCTTGTTCGTCTTTCGGACGTTCCTCCCCATTTGTCAGCTCCCCCTCTTTTGTCTACCCGGCCATCTGCACATCTGTTTTCTTAATGGAAATCCCTACGAAACCCTATAAAGAAAGAAAAACAAAGCCATTTTTCCTATTTGCACCTTCCACTTTTAACAATGGCCACCCCACCCATAGGAAATGAATAGTTTTGTTATTGTACTTTTCTTAACACAGCTTTTTATGTATTTATTAGTTTAGTATTACATGCTTCAAGACAAAACTTGTTTGTAAACAAGGTTTTTAGTGTCACCACCAGTAGCAAGTATGCACAAATTATTGGCTGAGCCCACTCTAAAGCATACCACATAAAGTTTACCATGGGAAAAACATGGTGTTCTCAGATGAACTCCACGCTGTTTGAATGATTGCCCCTGTGACTCAAACAGAGTCGGACAACAACAATCGAACACTTTTTATACAGGTCACTTCGATTCGGTGCATAATTATACTTGACAAATTTACGCTACGCAACGCTGCGAGCATTGCAGTTTAGTGTTCCGTATACTGATTTTTTCTATTGTACGGATAAATTGTTACAGTTATATGGGCGTTCCTCCCCCTTTCTTGTCATCAATTTACGGTCATCAACTCCTCCTTTTGTCCTACCGTCACTTATGGGAGAACCGTCTAAACATTTCGGTCCCCCTGTTGTCAACTCCTTCAGTGCTGATTGATTCAGTGCCCCCTATTAGGGACGCTTCCTCACCTATTATGGAACCTCCCCCCCTTTTTGTTGACTCCCCGTGCTGATTCTCTTATGTCAAGGAACATGTGTGCCAAGTTTGATGAAAAACGGTCAAGGCGTTTCGGAATTATGGTCTCCCCCCTATTAGGGACCCTCCCCCACCCATTAGGGAACCTCCCCCCCTTTTGTAGACCCCCAGTGCTGATTCTCTTATATCAAGGAACATGTGTGCCAAGTTTGGTGGAGATCGGTCAAGGCGTTCTGGAGTTATGGTGGGACATACAAACATACAAACATACTCACGCTCACTTTTATGTATAGAAGATTATCGACACTCTACGACCCTTTTTGCCTTTCTACTATATAAATATATAGTATAAAGGTATAGAAATCACTTGGAAAACCGGAAATGGAAAGAAGGTCCTGCGGGCCGAATGTTATATACCATTCGACTCAGTTTCGAAAACTGAGCATTTTCTGTGTGTGTGTGTGTGTGTGTGTGTGTGTGTGTGTGTGTGTGTGTGTGACGCTTTTAATCTCACTCACTTTTCTCGGAGATGGCTGGACCGATTTTAATGTTCTTAGTGTCAAATGAAAGGTCTAGGTGTCCCATTGGTCGCTATTGAATTTCATACTGATCGGACTTTTAGTTCAAAAGTTATGTATAAAAATACGAAAAATATGGGACTTCATTATCTCATAGGTCTCTTAACCGATTTGAACAAAATTGATTGCATATGAAAGAGGAGCCTTGCAAACCCTTAACTTCCAAATTTCATGACGATTGGACTTGTAGTTTGAAAGTTACGTAAAGAAATGTGAAAAAATAGTATTTAAAACATATTTATGTAACATATAAGCATTAATTTAATGAAAAACATCACACATTTTATGATTATTTGAAAATTATTGCTGAGATCTATCAAACGAAACCGAGTTATTTAAAATCGGACGGTTCATTCAAAAGTTATTCAAACTTTAACACTTAAGCACCGTATATTAAACCGTTAAAACGTGTGAAATCAAAACATATCAATCAAATGTTGATTGTATTCAATGTATGAGATGTGTGTGATGTATGTGTGTATGTATGTATGTATGTATGTATGTATGTATGTATGTATGTATGTATGTATGTATGTATGTATGTATGTATGTATGAATGTATGTATGTATGTATGTATATATGTATGTATATATGTATGTATGTATGCATGTATGTTTGTATGTATGTATGTTTGTATGTATGTATGTATGTATGTATGTATGTGTGTGTATGTGATGACAATTTGCAATTTTTAAATTTGCATTGAAATTCAAGAGAAGTGAGAAACATACCAATTAACTGAAGTTTTTGAAGCTTCTTAGTGGAATACGACCTCTGAATTCAAGGAAAAGATAAAACTTTTACCGACTAAATTCCATTATTTAATATTTATTCGCGACAAATACGTATACGCTTTGAAATAAGACACTGATAAAGCCTGCGCGTCGTAGGCGAACTACGTATCTGTTGCAAATAAATATTAAATAGTCGGATTCAATCGAAAAGTTTTTTCTTTTCTTTGATTTCAGATTTCAATTGTCATTTTCTTCACTTGCTGTTACTCACAATTGTACAAGAAAAGCAAAAAGCGAAGAAAAGCAGCTATGGTTAATAAGGGGGGTTGTGCAGACTTCTTTTGTCCAGCGCCTCTGTGGTTCAAAGGTACACGGGTACCAGTGAGCGACACGCCCTGGCAGGTGTTGTGGGTTCGAATCCGGTTATAATCTCTGATTACAGCTTGGTTCGACCCATGCACCTTCCAGCATTGGACAAAAGATAGGAGTCACAACGACACCTTATTAAGCATAGCTACCTATTACCCCCCCCCTTCCTTTCCACCCTTCCCCTTCATTCCCGAAAAAACCCTTCTTCATTACTTTCCCTTACCGTCCCTTCATCAATTGTAGAATCATCGTTTCAAAAAAATATTGAAGAAAAGCAATTTATTTAAGCATGTAGGTATAGTGGTGTATAGAATCAAAAATACTAGTGAGTTGATTTTTCCAAATAAATTTGTACAAATTCCAAACAAATTCTGCGCATCAATAGATGCTCTTTCCAATCAATAGATACTAGAGCTTAGAAATGTTATATGAAAAATAGGAAGTAAACGTTGCACGGTAGTAACTTTGCAAGATTTGTTTTCGTTAGTGACATTTTAAAGGACAGATGTCTTATGTCATGTGTCATGTTTTAATAAATAAATCAAAAAAGACAAGCACTGGGAATCATATCGATCGTATTTCCCATTCTCAAGCATGTTTATGGCGCAGCTTTGGCACTATTTTTCGACCTCATCTTGTTTTCCTAACCCACTAACATTGTAAAAACGATGCGATCAAGCTAATGACTATCTTTTCATGAAAGTACATTCAAAAGAAGCTTAAGTTTTGATTTTCATGTAAAAATGATTATCTGAAGGAGTGCTAGCTAAGAAATAGTTCCATTTCTCGTTTTTTCATATCTCATGCTCTATTCAGTAATTTTTTTCTAATTCAGATATATTGCAAAATTGAAGCCAAGCAAACCAATAGTAAAATTTTGAGATCAATCATTTTGTTGTAGATATCCTTTTTCTTCAAAAGCGAAATATAATAATAATTTTTCTAAACTCTTGTTTTTCAAAGATGCTAACTTTTGAATGCATGGTATTAATATCAAAATATCAAAAAATCTGCTATGAACAAATACTTCATATTGTCAATTCAAAACAAGTTTCGTATGTGGCTCTGAAGCCCGAAAGTTAAGGCCGTCTGTAGACCCGTTAGAGGGTTAATTTCTAATTTTCTATACATATTCATTCAAGTCTGTAAAAATTATCTTTTGTGTTTACATTATTTTTCTATAAATATTATAAAACTAAATAAGGTGTTCATCAAGTAACATAAATGACGCTTACATGTATTTACGCACCCAAGGAAAGAAAATATAATTATTCTACACAATACGTTGTGAATTTTACTGGCAAATAAGGATTTTGAGGAATACGGAACGGATATTTAAAAATATAGTCTAATATAACATCTATACATCTACAATTAAGTTCTTGAGGAATTAAATAATGATTATTGTGGCAGTAGAAAGGCTAGGTCACGCCGCTAGGTGGATTAATTCGGGTTTTAATAGCGAAAATTCCTAATTGGTCAATTTCACGCTCAAATGTTTACGTTGGCATCACTCCATATATATATCCGTTGCCTTGGAAACGTACAGCAACGACGGTCGGGGTTTCGGAATTGCAATGGAAACGAAGTAAAGTTTTTCCTATCAATTTAAGTAAACGGTTTGGGCAAAAACATTATAATATCTTACTAAGTAACTGTTCGGGAGATAAATTAAAGTCTTTTGAACCTCAAGTTAAGTCTCGCGAGTGATGTGACGAATGAAGCGGCCGAACAAAATTAATGAAAATTCGACGGCGAAAAACTGAAAATATAGTGATGAATTTTAATTGGGCAGAAATCTCAGTATTTAGTGTAATTTATGCCCCAAAAAGCAATAGAACCTATTACTTTTGAATGCAATGTTTTGTGCTTTGAGTTGCAAGATCTTGTTATGGCTAGCAGGTTACTTACTTACTTAATTGGCCTAACGTCTTATGACAAGGCCTGCGCAGTATAATTTCTCCATCTGTTTCGGTCCATGGCAACTCATCTCCAGTTCCGCGGGCACCCAGTGCTCGCCAGATCTCGCTCCACCTGGTCTTGCCACCTCGCTTGCTGTGACCCTCTTCGTCTTGTTCCTACCGGATTTGATGCGAAAACCATTTCTGCAGGATAGTTGTCCGGCATTCTAGCATGTCCTGCCCAACGTATCCGTCCAGCTTTAACAACTTTCTGAATACTTGGTTCGCCGTAGAGACGCACGAGCTCGTGGTTCATTCTTCGCCTCCATACACCGTTCTCTTGCACTCCGCCAAAGATGGTTCTTAGCACCCGCCGTTCGAAAACTCCGAGTTCTCGTAGGTCCTCTTCTAGCAGTGTCTACGTTTCGTGCCCGTAGAGGACAACCGGTGTAATTAGTGTTTTGTACAGTGTGCACTTTGTACGGGGGCTCAAATTGTTCGACCGCAAGTGTTTGTGGAGTCCGTAGTAGGCCCGACTTCCGCTGATAAAACGTCTTTTAATCTCACGGCTGGTATTGTTGTCCTCTGTTGCCAGTGAGCCAAGGTATACGAACTCGTCGACTATCTCGAACTCATCCCCGTCGATTACCACGGTACTGCCCAAGCGAGCCCTGTCGCGCTCGGTCCCGCCCGCCAGCATATACTTCATTTTAGACGTATTTATCTTCAATCCAATCTTCTCTGCTTCGCGTTTCAGTCTGGTGTACTGATCTTCCACCGCCTCAAATGTTCTGCCGACAGCATCCACGTCGTCAGCAAAGCAGATAAATTGACTGGATTTATTGAAAATTGTGCCCCGCATTTCGATCGCCGCTCGTCCTCTAACACCTTCAAGCGCAATGTTGAATAGCAGGCAGGAAAGACCATCTCCTTGTCGAAGTCCCCTGTGAGATTCGAATGGGTCCGACAATCTACCCGAGATTCTCACACAGCACTGGATCCCATCCATCGTAGCCATGATAAATCTAGTAAGCTTACCCGGAAAGCCGATTTCGTCCAAAATTTTCCATAGTTCTTGTCGGTTTACGCTATCATATGCGGCTTTGAAATCGATGAACAGGTGGTGCGTGGGGACTAGGAATTCGCGGCACTTCTGGAGGATCTGCCGCAGGGTGAAGATTTGGTCCGTTGTAGACCGACCCTCCATGAAGCCGGCCTGGTAACTTCCCACAAATCTATTGGCTATTGGCGATAGTCGATGAAAGATGACTTGGGACAGCACTTTGTAGGCGGCATTCAGGATAGTGATTGCTCGATAGTTCTCACAATCCAGCTTATCACCTTTCTTGTAGATAGGGCAGATAACCCCGTCTTTCCACTCCTCCGGTAGTCGTTCCGTATTCCAAATCTTGACAATCAGTTGATGCAGACAGCCGGCCAACTTGTCCGGGCCCATTTTAATAAGTTCCGCACCAATGCCATTTTTTCCCGCTCCCGTTGTTCTTCAACCGCTGGATGGCTTCTTTAACTTCCCTTATCGATGGGGGTGGCACATCTTCGTCGCTTTCTGCACGAATGTGGTCACTTCCTCCGCTATCATGGTCTTCCGCCTGCACGCCATTCAGGTGTTCATCGTAGTGCTGCTTCCACCTTTCGATCACCGCACGGTCGTCAGTCAAGATACCTGCTTCTTTATCTCTGCACATTTCGGCCCGCGGCACGAAGCCTTTGCGAGATCCGTTGAGTCTCTGATAGAACTTCCGTGTGTCGTGAAAGCGGTACAGCTGTTCGAGTTCTTCACACTCCTTCTCCTCTTGGTGGCGCTTCTTCTCCTTGAAGAGTCGGGTTTGCTGCCTCCGCTTCTGTTTGTATCGCTCCACATTCTGACGGGTGGCTCTACGCAGCATTTGTACCCGAGCTGCGTTCTTCTCAGCCAATATCTGCTGGCATTCCTCGTCAAACCATTCGGTACGTCGATTCGGTGCCACACTGCCTAGGACGTTCTCCGCTACGCTGTTAATGGCTGTTTTCACGGCATTCCAACAGTCCTCAAGAGGGGCTTCATCCAGCTCACCCTCTTCCGGCAGCGCGGTTTCGAGAGATAACGCGTAGTTTTCGGTGACCTCCGGTTGCTTCAGTCGCGCTAGATTATACCGTCGCGGGCGGCGGTATCGTATGTTGTTCACAACAGATAGTTTTTGACGTATCCTTACCATCACTAGGTAGTGATCCGAATCAATGTTAGCGCCCGGATAGGTTCTGACGTCGATAATGTCTGAAAAGTGCCGACCATCTATCAGAACGCGGTCGATTTGTGATTCTGTCTGGTTGGGTGATCTCCAGGTGTGCCGATGGTAGAGGTTATGCTGGAAGAAGGTATTACGTATGGCCATGTTCTTGGAGGCGGCGAAGTCGACAAGTCTTAGGCCGTTTTCGTTTGTTTGCGGGTGAGCGCTGAACCGTCCAATCACCGGTTTGAATTCCTCCTCCTGACCAACCTGAGCATTACAGTCCCCGATGATAATTTTGACATCATGTCTTGGGCAGCGGTCGTATTCACGCTCCAGCTGCGCGTAGAATTCGTCTTTGTCATCATCGGTACTTCCGAGGTGAGGGCTGTGCACGTTAATTATGCTTATATTGAAGAATCGGCCCTTGATTCTTAATCTGCATATTCGGGGGTTGATCGGCCACCACCCGATCACCCGCTTCCGCATCGCGCCCTGCATCACTATAAAAGCTGTGCCCAGTTCGTGTGTATTGCCGCAGCTCTGGTAGATGGTATGACCATCTCTATACGTACGTACCATCGTTCCTTTCTAGCATACCTCCTGCAGCGCTACGATGTCGAACTTGCGGCTCTTCACTTCTTTAGAAAGCACGTGAGTACTTCCGAGGAAATTTAGAGACCGACAGTTCAGTGTTCCTAATTTCCAATCGTTAATCCATTTTCGTCGCCTGGGTCTTTGCCGATTGTTCCGATTAGAGTTATTATTATTACTTACGGAGTCCATTGCTTTGGTTTTTTTAGTGGTTCAGGCTTGCAAAGCCCGCAACCAACCCCACAGTATCGCCGGAGGGCCAACGTAGCTCGAAGGAGCCCTCCTCCCCTGTCAGCATACGACCTTGGTTTCCACCGGGGTTGGTTACCCGATCTCCACCGAGGTTGCTCGTATCCCGGCTGGTACCACGAGAAGGTAGGGGTAGGAGTTGCTAGGTAAGAGGCTGTAAACCACTGTGGGGTTTATTTTATGCCCAGTGCACAAGGCACCGATGGTACGCATTACCAAGCCGTTTACCAGCCCTACCAGCCTAGCAGGTTAGTTGAACTAATTTTATTTTTTGGGATGGTTTCCTGAGTCTATGTAAGCATGTTGGTACACTGTAGTAGGGAAGGAAAGAGTGATTTTCGGTGCCATACTGACTGCCATAAATGTACTCTGATAACCTTATCGTTAATCGGATATTATCGTATATAATTACTTATATCGATGAAACGCGTATGTTTATTCCTCATCACGTATATCGTCTCCAAAATACCACTAATATGCCAATTCAATTTAAGATTACTTTCAGGTTTCAGGTTGAAATTCTCAAAGTTTGCATAGACAGTAAGTTTAATCCCGAAAGTTTTAAAATTAACAAAAATTTAATATTAACTGTTGGGTGATTCGAACCACAGTTGTTGTTTACACTTTCAGCTTTTATGATTAGAACCAACCTTGATTTTATGTTCGGGTATCGAATATAAATTGAGATTGTCTCAATTCGTAGTAATTTATTTACAGCGAATTACTGTGGTTCAACTAGTAATTGGTTATTCAAAAATTTCTTGGTATTATCGATATATTATTTTACAATAATTATTTTTTAACTAATTATAATATGGTATGGTATGGTACAATCTTGGGATTTAAAATTATATTAGCTAAATTTTTTATTCAAAATTATTATTAACTAATAAGTAATTTTATATTTTCGTCTACTACTCCACTATATTTTCGTCTTAACTACTCTACTTTTGGTACATCCATCACCTTGTAGCCGTAAGCAATAAGCATGCACAAATTAGCTGAATATTGTATATTTACCGCTTTCTCTTTGATCGCTTGGGCACTCGTACAAACGTATATCGAAAAATACGGGTGACGTATGTGGGTACATACATTTTTATCTATAAATTTACTCTGTAAAGGTATGACTGCGGCCTACGTGAATGTCAGAATTTTTACAAGAGGTGATAATGTTATTTATCAAGTAACCTCAATTTGAGAAATAAAATATTCAAGTGAAAATTGTTTGGTAGAAGCGATTAATATGTGTTCGAGTATTTAAAACGCTAATATCCCACTATACTGTATGCGATGAATACAAGACCATCGTATTTTTCAATAAGAATAAAGATCCAATCCAATATTCCTCTAGTAGAAAATGTAACATAATCAACTCACGAGCATGATGCAACGAAACTAAAATAACTTTAAACGCATCGAACCGCACGTCAATCAAGGAGCAACTCCTTGTGCTGTGTGAATAACCCGAAAGCTCAGCTTCCGATTTCTGCTTGCTTGACTTGCTTCCAAGCCGAACAAAAAGAGTTGTATAATTATAATTATTATGACCTGTTATTGCGATGTTTCTCAGAACGCTGCTATCTGGAGTGCCCCATCTTTGGATGGGGTTAAGATGGTAGATGTTCTGCAAGGTTATTAGCAACACTAAGAAAATTAAAATGAAAAAAAAAAACTAGACAAGAACTGTGAAAAAATTCTTTCTCATATTCCCGTTGCATTTGAACAGCAGCGTACAGGTAGAACAGTTTTACGACACGGCATAAAATAAATAAAAGCAGACAACAACTCCGGTGTGAGTGGCTCTAATTTTGAGCAATCATCTTTTAGCAGTACAGTAGGTATGTATATTGATGATGGTGGCTAGTTTCATATGTTTGGCTCTCATACTTCATGCGTCACTTTAAGTGCTTTTGTTGATGGTGAGATCGGCGTTATAAGTTTTAAATCATCGGGGGTGAATAAGCATGTATTTAGCACTTCGATGCCGCTTAGGGATGAATATGCATGGCTAATGAGAAGTTTCAGTTATTGTTACTTCAGCAGGGTGAAAGTGAAATTGGCGGCGTTCCGTAATGTGTACGTGCTTTCATGACACCATCGCATTGCCGAGGATAGACATATGCCGATAGTGAAGTGGTGCTTACTTAGTACCGTGAGTTTAATATTTTGACGAGTGAACGCACTTCGTCAAAAACTGTTCAAATAGTGAAATTTCAACTGATTTGGTATGGTGTGGTACTTCGAGACAATATGTTGTAAGTTGATCATACTTCAGTTTTCTTACATCCTGCGTCACGGAACCATGACTGAACCATTCTTCAGTTTAAACCGCCGCTTTCGATGAGAGACTTCCTGTAGTTAACATCGAGCTGACCACAGAATACCACAGGTCTTCAGATTGCTACTTTCTCCATTTTATGATTAGCCTTTCCAGTTACTGTTTTCACACCTTCATCGTGCTTCGCACCCGGTCGTCGTGTAGTCCTTCAAAAAGCTTTGTCTCATAAGTAGAAGAGGTTCATTGCTCGATTGTGTTTACTTGTGGATGGCAGAGTAAACAATGTTTCATGGTAAACGGAAAGTTTGGCACGGTATTGTGTGATCTGAACAACAATTTTACGCACCATTGAAATTTGCTCCCGTTTAAGCGCAAATTTGTTTATTTTAAGTTTTCTAAATAACTTAAAATAAACTGCTTCGTTTTCTATGCGTATCGTGCCTCACAATCTGTAGTACGCCTTATACATGTCAAATCATTTTACTTCATGGGAAAAATACGTAAACACATATGTGAATCGGAGATTGCTAATAAATTTTTGGATAAAGATTTTTAAGTAGACTGATTGCATAAAAGTGCAAAAAAATACAAAAAACTTTTTAAAGCGTTGCATGAGATCTAATATTCGCTTAACTTTTCCGAACAGTCCACTGATATTATAAAAGCAAAGACGTCTACGGGCTAGTGCTTTAGTGCAAACATGCACATATGATAAAGACTGTAATATAACTAGCCATAAATTTCGCAATTAACGTTTAAGTTCACATTCATGTCTATTTTTGCACGATTTATTATTACCATTTTTGAATTACGTGGTTATTTTTACGATGAGTTTTGTAAAAATACAGTTTATTTTTACGTCGATTGTTGAATTAACGTGGTTTATAAAGCAAATTTTTCGGCAGATTTTCGGAAATTCCGCTGTTTGAATTTGCATTTTTTTTTCATGTTAGAAGCGTTAACTCAACTCGTACACTCATTTTTCAAGTTTTCCAGACTGTAGATCCCACAGACAATTGATTTTATGAAAAAAATTAACTCATATCCTACAAATTATTTTCTTACCCCCCGATTTTTCAAGCCAATTTCCAAGGGGGGGTGACACAAAAACTTTTAAAATGATTTGCAATGGCCTAACTATGGATTTCATGATCTAGTTCGTCCGATGGCGTACGAGTATAATCGTCACAGAAAAAACATGTTATTTTAACTACTTTCATGGAATTGTAAAGTGTGTTTATTATTCTTAAGTTATTTACTGATTTGTTTATATTCTTTAGTTATTTATTGGTTTTGTACTTATTGATATACGTTTATAGACTGTTCAAAAGACACTGCGTTTTTGTGTGATTTTGATTAAGAATATGAGGCTTACTCAAAGGGGCTTTTCGCAGTCGAATAACGCTTCCTTCGAATCCTTTTCTTAAAGTCTTCAAGTCAGATGAAGAAAATAAGGCCATTGCAAATCATATTTAAAGTTTTTGTCACTTCCCTTGGAAATTGGCTTGAAAAATCGGGGGGCAAAAAATAATTTGCAGGATATGAGTCAAATTTCTTTTTATAAAATCAATTGTCTGTAGGCTCTACAGACTGAAAAACTCGAAAACTGAGTCTCCGAGTTGAATTAACGCTTCTAGCACGAAACAGAAATGGAAATTCAAACAATGGAATTTCCTAAAATCGTCCAAAAAAATTTTCCTTCGTTTTTGTCTTTTTTCGTATATTTTTGCATAGAAAATAATAACGTATATATTATAAGCAAGAATAGATTCGGTTTTCGCATTTAAATCTTAAATAAAAATTCTTAAAATCCATGTTTTTTTTGCTTGATTAAAAAATTCATTTTGTTTTTTTTTTCGTCCCCCCCCCCCCCCTTCAGTTGCCGAACACCGGAAGGACAAAAACTTTATAAAATATTTGTAATGACCTAAATAAACATAAATATAAATATACATTTCGACAAATTAAAACAGGGCAAAAAATCGTAGCAAAATCGGGGGCAGACGAAATAGGGGCGTAACAAAATCGGGTTACCACTATATTTGATTCAAAATATAGCAACAACAATTTTGGATCCATATTATTATCCATTTTGGAGTACATTTTGTTGTCTATTTTGTCCATTTCATTGTAAATTAAACTGCCAATTTAAATGTTTTCAATTTCACTTGGTTGTCCATTTCGTCGGTTAGTTAGCTGTCTACTTTATTTTTGTTTCTGTTGCCCTTTTCAATATCTATTTAGCTGTCCATTTTGTTGTTCATTTTGTTGTCCATTTTCATCTATCTTGTTTTTCAGTTTTACATCTATTTGTTGTCCATTTTGTAGTCCATTTTTAGTCCACTTTGTAGTCCATTTTGTTGTTTCATATTTTTAATCCCTCTTATTGTCTTTTTTGGTGTTCATTTTGTTGTCTATTTTGTCGTACATTTTGTTGTCCATTTAATTGTAAATGTTGTTGTTTATTTCGTTGTACGTTTCATTCTCTATTTTGTTGTACATTGTGCTGTCCATTTTTAAGTCTATTTTTTGACCACATTGTTATCCATATGTTGTCCATTTTTAGTTCACTCTGAGTTCAATTTTTTATCAATTTTGTTGTTCCTTTTGCTGTCTGTGATGTTGTCACCTTTGTCGTCAGTTTTGTTGTCCTATTTTTCCATTTTTGCTGCGGTTTTTAATAATCGCTTTGTCGTTCATTTTACACTTTTAATTTTCGTTCTCTATTTTATTTTTATTTTGTTTTTCGTTTTGCTGTGCATTTTATAGTCGATTTTAGTGTCCTCTTTGTTCGCCATTTTGTTTTTCATGTAGTTGTATTTTTTTTTATTTTGTTGTCCACTTTGTTATCCATTTAGTCCGTTTAGTCCGTTTTAGTTGTCCATTTTATATACATCTTGCTCTTCAGTTATTTTAGTGTCCATGTGGTTATCTAGTTTGTTTAGGCCATTGCAAATTATTTTTGAAGTTTTTGTCACCCCCCCCCCCCCCTCTTCCCCTTGGAAATCGGCTTGAAAAAAAATCAGGGGGCAAAAAAATAATTTGTATGATATTCGTCAATTTTTTTTTGTTATAAAAGCAATTGCCGGTGGGCTCTTCAGCCTAAAAAACTAAAAAAATGAGTGTTCGAGTGGAGTTAACGCTTCTAACACGAAACAGAAATGTAAATTCGAGCAATGGAATTTCCGAAAAACGGCAGAAAATTTTTTCTATCAATTTTGTCTTGCTTTTTGTAGGATTTTGCATGGAAAATAAGGCCATGCAAATCATTTTAAAAGTTTTTGTCACCCCCCTCTTGGAAATTGGCTTGAAAAATCGGGGGACAAAAAAATAATTTATAGGATATGAGTTAATTTTTTTTTAAATCAATAACCTGTGGGCTGTACAGCCTGAAAAACTTGAAAAATGGGTGTACGAGTTGAGTAAACGCTTCTAGCATGAAATAGAAATGGAAATTCAAACAGCGGAATTTCCGAAAATCGGCCAAAAAAATTTTCTTTCGTTTTTGTCTTATTTTCGTAGATTTTTGCATGGAAATTAACAACTTATATATTAAAAGCAAGAATAGATTTGGTTTCCACGTTTAAACTTAAAATAAATATGACTAAAATCCATTTTTTTTGCTCGATTAAAAAATTCTCTTTGTTTTTTTTCGCCCCCCCCCCCCCTCAGTGGTCTAACACCGGAGGGACAAAAACTTTTTAAAATATTTGTAATAACCTAATAACGTGTATGTGAAAAGAAAGATTTGATTTGATTCGCACGATTAAAGTTTAAGTAAAAAAGCTTAAAACGCATTTTTTTTGCTCGACTAAAAAATCTCTTAGTTTCCACCCCTTCCCCTTCAGTGCCTCAACGCCGGAAGGACAATAACTTCATAAAATATGTGTAATGGCCTTATTGTTAATTTCGCATTTATTGTCTACTTTGGCATCCCCATTTCCTTTTTCCCATTTTGTTTATCCTTTTTGATATCCATTTTGTTGTCAATTTGGTTGTCAATGTGTTGCCACTTTTGTTATGCATTTTGTTGTACATGTGGTTGTCGGTTTTGTTGTCTATTTGATTGTCCATTTTGTTGGTCGTTTTGTTGTCAATTTTGTTTTACAATTTTTACATTTTTGTTGCTGTTTTTATTGTCCACTTTGTTGTTCATTTTACTTTCATATTTTCGTTGTCCATTTTATTTTTACTTTTTTCTCCATTTTGTTGTTCACATAGTTGTCAAATTTGTTGCACATTTCGTTATCCATAGATTTAGTTGTCCGCTTTGTAGTTAATTTTTTATCCATTCTGGTGTTCATTTTAATGTCCACTTTGTTATGCATTTTATTGTCAGTTTTGTTGTGCATTTTATTGTCGATTTCGTTGTTCATTTGTTGTCCATTGTACTGCACATTTGGTTGTCTATTTTGTTGTCCATTTTATGGTCCATCATGCTTTCAGTTTTGTTGCCCATTTTGTTGTACAATTTGTTCCCCATTTGTCATCCATTTGTCATCCATTTTTCATATTGTTATCCATTTAGTTGTACTTTTTTCATCCATATTGTTGTTAATTTTAATGTCCATATTGATGTGCATTTTATTGTCAATTTTATTGCCCATTTTGTTATCCGTTGTTTTTCATTTTTTCCATTTTGTTGTCAGTTAGGTTTTTAATTTTTTATCCATCGTGTTGTTCATTTTAGTGTTCATTTCGTTGTCTATTTTGTTCTCAATTTTGTTGCCCATTTTATTATCCATTTTGCTGTCAGTCTTGTTGCCAATTTTGTTTTTAGTTTTGTTCATTTTGTTACTCATTTCACTGTCCATTTTGTTGTCCATTTGTTATCTATGTTGTTGTTAATTTTATTGAAGGTTTCATTGTCTTTTTCCGTTCATTTAGCTTTGCGTTTTGTACAAGTACATTTTGTTGTTCCTTATGTTTCATTTTGATGTCTATTTTGTTGTTTACATTGTTGTCTATTTTGCTGTCCATTTCTTTGGTTATCGAAATCGTCTTAATATGGTACAATCGAACCAAATTTATAGAATTGCATGCAAATATTCCATTGATGCATCATCACTAGCTTAGTTGGAATTTATACTTTTTACATTACGCATTACTACCCTGTACATCTTTGCCGTTTTGTGGCTTCGCTGACTATTCAGATAAGGAAGTGTTCAAAATATTGGACCGATTTTTGGTTATTTTCGTTTACATCCATACTTTTTCATTGCTCTCCAGATCCAGATGTCCATTTTGACAGATTAGTTGTCTATGCTAGAATGTTCGTCTTTAAGAAAATGATTTCTTTTTCAAGAACATGCGTTTTAAGAGAGTTTTATGGCAGCATTGTCAAGATGAACTCGTCTTGCACAAGTATGCGTTCAAAACTATTTAAGAGTTTTAAGGAAACTGTAAGAACCGAGAATCAAGTATCATTTACAACCACTCATAAGGTAAATTACACTTATTGATAATGTACTTTTATGGTGCTTCCTGAATCATACTTCATAACTGTTAATCAACTAAGATAAAATTTACTTGAAGAAAACCATTAAAAACCCTGATAGATTCTGTAATGCTACGATAAAATTACTATAAGAAATGGATAAGACCAATTTGCTGTTGGATTGTTACTTGGGATTAATCATCGTCGAAATAAATAAATGAATCTGACTTCTTCTTACCTTCGCTTCAGATGAAGCAATTCAATTATTTTGCTGAACAGAACGTTTCAAGCAAGTTTCAGTTCAAGTTGGTGACTGTTTCAAGTGACGACGACTGAAAGTCAATCCTGATTATATGGTAAAGATTTATGTTTTCTTTCATAACTCACTTTTACTTGCACTTACACCAATCACCAAAAACTTACTTACTGTACTTACTTAACAATTCCATGAGAAAAAGATGAATTTAAATTAAAAAGTGCTCTGATTTTTTCAAATATTGTAAACCTAATCCTTTCGAGAAAATTTTAGACCCGCATTTTTTCATTTGGCGCCTGGTATGCCTCTTTCTCGTTTTACACACCTTTCATAAAAAAATATAACTTTTGAACGTTTGAACGGATTTTCATGATTTGAAATCAAATGTAAGGTTATTCGTTTTATATGTACGATATAAATCAACTAACACAGCATTGAAAAATAGTTGAATTGGAGAATGACCCTCTGGGTTAAAAACATATAAAAAATAGTTGCATTTTGTTCTGCAAACGGGTCGATTTTCTATATCAAATAACAAGTAAGATGGTATAACAAAGCTTCCTTTCACCAACAGGTGGTTTAAAACGGGGGTTTTCTCGTAGAAAGTGGGTTAATGTCACTTTGGGTCAAACAATCATTTTTAGTACCTCAGTGTTTGTCGTAAATCGATTCCTTGGCAGCCAGCATGATAGAAGAAATCAAATATTTTTTATTGTTCATAATTAACAATTCAAAACACTAAACTTTCATTCCTGCAATGCAATACAATAATACACGTATACGTTTTTGGTTCAACCAAAGGGAATACAGTGAGATTTCGAATTTGGCACAGGTCGATTTTAGCATGCCTTGATTTTGGCAACAAAAGTATCCGTTTTTGACAACACAAAATATTTCCCTTACAAAAATATGCATAAATATCAATCAGAGTCCACATACATGCTTTAAATGACGCAAAAATGATACCCTCAGTGTTTTCATGAAAAATAGTTTGCTATTATAGAATGTTTCGAACAATAATATTTTTATTGTCGTAGGACTACGGCTTACCGGAGAATGCCAGAAGCTTACTTGCACCGGACGGATTGCTCTTGGCGGACTTTTCAAACATAAAATGGTTGCAATCGTTGATTAACAATATTTAATCAATTTCTAACGCATTTACATTCAATTTTTTCATATCAAAAAAGGGTCTCGATTTCGGCACGGTTTCGATTTTGGCAACATAGGCGACACGCATCAGTTGCCAAATTCAAAATCCCACTGTACTGCCAATACTGCCAGCAACAATCTAGTAATAAAAATTAAATCTATGCTCTGTTTCTACTCTAAAATTTATTCAACATACAGTCGGACGTCGAAAGCACATCCGGCTAATCATCGATTTTCGAACGTGCTGCGTTGAAACACTGTAGTATGTAAGATACACGCAGCAGCGCCAGGAACTAAGATGTACAGTTACAAGCACTGCTCACAAGCTGATAACTGTTTTTAGGTATACGCAACAGTAAACCAAAAACAACATCGCTTACATTGCTCATTAACAAATGCATCGACCCTTTTAAACTGTATGTGAAAGTTATACTCGCTTGATCCTATGTAAACAGTGCATTCTGGCGCTGGCACTGTCTTGCAAATTAAACTTCGAGCCGCGAATTGAACCACAAAGCGGCAATGATTTTCCTGGAATCGCTAAAGCGGAATTTCCAGATCTCCAAAAAAATGCTACCTTTTCCTGCCGAAGGCGAACAAAACATTAAATTATTTCTTTTTTATCTTAATTAATGGTCACTTTTTCCCTTCCCCGAGGAGTTCCTTTTTGCGCTGCGACATCCCCGCTGAGGGACCGAAAAGAGGGAAGAAGATCATCTAGCAGCCAGCTCCGTTACCGACGAGAGGCAGAAAGAAAGTCACCGCAGCCTGCCGCCACAGTGGCAACAGCATCAGAATACACACACCGCCGTCCGGGACTTGTTTCTTGATGATTTTTATGCTTCCTTTATACTTTGTGTGCTCAACGCTTAAAGCTTTTCCCTTCCCCAGTTGGTGACGAAGACGAACCCCGCCACACACTCATTCGCTCTCTTGCTATCCGGGTATGTTTGGACCCAGCACCATCGAATGGTCGGCGGATCGAATCACCCGTATGTGTCCCCCTTCTCCAAATCCGTGGTTCGATCCGCGACTGAGGCCAAACGCGGTTTTTTAATTTAGTTCACAGTTATTTCCACTTGAAAGTTGTTTTGCATCTTTTTTCTTCGCCGCGATAGTGCTACATTGCGTTTTTTTTCTCATTTTCCTACTTTCGAGCAAAAAGAAAAGATTCCAGTAATTACACAATCGTTCGCTACGCTATCAACCACAGATTATTATTCTTTTAAACAAAACCATCATCCCCAGTAGGAGCAAAAAAGAACTCACTTGATTTCACTCCCAGCGGAAGGTTAATTCCATTTAGTCGAAGTACAGATTATTTTCCACGATTCAGCACTTGATGAATTCTTGGCACTTCTGGACACACACAGTTCACGGCACGCTAGCAGACAACTTCAACCGGTAGTAGCGTTTTTTCCGGACACGTCTTCAACATCACTTGTTGTACAACTTCACAAGAAAAAACTGCAATTCAATCAACAGGTGCCAAAAATGCTCATAAAGTCGAGTCCAAACACTTGAAGTTAAATCCGTAGCGCCAACTAGGGAGTCTCCTTGCTGCACCCAACGCAGCACCTTCTTCTTCGTCGCACGGACAGAGAGCAAGGGAGAAAGAATCAAGAGACCTTGACACTGAAGACGTTAGACGTACACTGACTGGCTTGGAAATGGACACCGTACTTGCTGGCTAGTGACCTGACCGTGGCGGCAGTGGCGGCGTCGTCGTCTCCGTTGTCGACGCTGTCGGTCGTTGTGGTCTAAAGGAGGTCTGATTGTGTGCTAGTGTGCTACAACACTGAGCGCCGATGATGTTGTCGTCGTCGTCGTCGTCGTTCATCAACAACGGCAGGGAATATAGAAAAGAAAATTCGAAAGAGAGTGAACCATCCGCGCAGCGCGCAGCTGAAAACTCGACGGTCGGCGATGGCACAGCCATCCCATAGCGCAGCTTAGATGAGCAAGAGAGAGCCAATTTGCCTTAAGGGGGATGCAAAAGTATGTTGTTAGAGAGCGAAGTCAAAGCCCGATCGTGGCGAAGAAGAAAGAGCCGGCGAGAAAGAAGCGAAAAACAACAGTTTCAAACTGCAGCTTGGCTGTCCGGCTGCGCTGATGAGGTGCGGTTTTATGTTGTAGCTTAATCGCACTGAACGTATGTACATACCTAGCTAGTAGCTGTGTGTGGTTGTTTGGTGGAGAGTTATCATCATCAGAAAGATGTTGCTGGAGTTGATTGTGGAGAGTTGCATTGGAAATCCGAACTGTCGACTGGGGATGTGCGTGAGTCGAGTCGATTTTTTTTCACTCGGAGCGGTTCCTCGCTTCCTGCGCGCTGAGGTCGTTTGCATGTGGCTGGCGGAGTGTATTGTTATTTTGCATGCAAGCGATCGCCGCTGATACGAACCAGAAAGTGCAACTGGAATGCACTGTCTGGTTTGCAGCTGAACCAGATCGGGTGTGAAATAGATTAGCGGAACGGTAGTTTGATATTACTTCTCATGTTTGTTTTATGCTAATTGGTTTGTCTAGGAACTTTGTTCGTTAATTGCGGCAGTGATTTAATTTACCAATTCATGCATTACATCGAGTATAGTTTATGAATTACTGATAAATTGTCAGTATACGTTCACATATTCACATTCACCTTCTCATATATTACACACTGTTACATCTATTATTACTTTCTTTATTTACAATAAAAATTTTACTAGGTCTCTCATAAAGGCAGCTGGTCAGAGGCAATTCCAAAAAATCAGAACTTGCGAGCGTCACGAAAAAATGAAAAATTTTGAACGCTAATAGCTCTGCCAATTATTTAATGCATTTTGATGGTTTGAATACCAATCGATTCATAATAGATGTTTCAATTATGTAGATTTTATTACAATTTTCAATCACTAGCTGGTGAGAATTCAGGAAAAGTTTTAAGGTCAAATTTCCTCATACATTTTCTTCATGATTACCTTGCTTCACAGACAGGGACGACAGTTAAACACATCATTTGTTTAACTAGTAAACTTTTCTCTTGGCTAAGGCTCGCTTATTGCGAGTTGCATGGTGATCATAAGTATAGTTTTGACTGTGCCTGCATTCGCAGCTTGGGAGGCCCCCACTGAATAGTTTGAGGCTAACAGGACCCAGGAGTCGCTGTAGAACGATGGTGATACCTTGATTCTGAACGAATGGCTGGATTCATTTCGCAGTACTATATTTAAACTCAAGAGCCATTCCAGTCTTGACACAAGAGCCATGACCTTATTGACGACATTCTGGCTACTGGATATCAGATATACTACCAGAGTGTTCGTGGACTTCAGAGTAAAATTGATGACAAATTTTTGATGGCCACCGAATGTGATTATGACGTTGTTGTTGTAACTCGCGGGTAGAGGACACACAAAGAAATGCGGAGTCTCCCCTCTTCACTGTCTCAAGGTCAGCATACGCGCTTGGCTACCGGATAAGAAAACACTTGGAATCGATCTGAAGCAAACTTCCTTTTTATTCTCTTTCTATCCCACTTTCTTACCGTCTATCTCCTACCTCTTCGCTTTCTATTTTCACTTCGGGCCCACTTTCTATCCACTGTCGCCTACTTCCACTTCGCATCTTCCGGAGACCGACGCCGCTTTCCCTTCTGGTTGTTGGATGGATGCGATTGGGCGTCGATCGACGTTCCTCGTACTCACACTTGTTGCCGGTATTGTAGCGAACACGCCACCTCACCGGATCGGGATGATCTTCATAGCCTTTATAGATAAGGTTTGTTTGCGAAAAAATTTGGACACCCCTAAACACACACAGTTTCGGAAATACATTAACAATAAGTGAAATATTTTGCAGAGTGGTAGACGTATGTCTTTTCTTTTTGAAAATATAACACTTGTTTATTTAACAAGCGCTCAACGTAAAATGGCGTCGAAAGAATAGCAGGTGCAAAAGCAATTGTGTGCGGTCGCAATGAAAAGCCGGATCTCTCGTTAAGAAAACTTGCCAAAAAGCTTGTATTTCCTCCAAGCACTGTTAACAGTGTTTTAAAATCGTTCGATACTCGCTTGACAAAGGCTAGGAAGAAGGGAAGTGGAACAAAAACGGATCTGAGGAACCACCACAAGGATGCGAAGGTAAAACAAATATTACGGAGGAGACCAGATATTTCTGTACGTACCATTGCTCGTAAAATAAAAATGTCGCCAACATTCGTGCACACTTCAAAGCAACGACAAGGCATGAAGTCTTTCAAGGTGAGGACTGTGCCAAACCGTAATGATAAGCAAAGTACGACGGTCAAAACACGCTCTCGTAAGCTTTAACGCGAATATTTAACAAAGTTGTAATTGACGATGACGACGATGAAACGTATGTCCTAGAAGACTTTAAACAGCTTCCTGGTATGTCTTTTTACACTGCCATGAAACGGAATGGCGTTGCAGAGCATTTTAGGACAACGAAGAAAGCCAAGTTCCCCAAAAAAGATGTAGTATGGCAGGCCATATGCAGCTGTGGTCAAGCAAGCAAAAGTTACATCACTACGGGAACGGTTAACAAGGAAATATACCGTGAAGAATGCCTGCAGAAACGATTGTTATCGTTCCTACACAGCCATGATGTACCCTCGCTGTTTTGGCTTGATTTGGCATCCTGTCAATACGCCAAAGATGTTGTGGAATGGTATGGTGATGGAGTCCATACCCAAGAAACAATTTGGGTTTTATTACACTCTTATGATAGCATTCAAGACCAAAATTGGTCTTGAAGACCACCATAAGAGTACAATAAAACTCACATTGCTGCTTGGGTATTGTTCAGAAGGAGGCGAATCCACCTAACTGTCCAGAGTTACGCCCCATCGAGCGGTATTGGGCTTTGGTGAAGAGAGAGCTGTCCCAGCACAAACAACAAGCAACAACTATAGATAAATTTCGAAAATCTTGGACAAACGCAGCTAAATTGGTTGCCAACAAGTCTGCACTGACCCTCATGGCAAGTAGTAGTAGAACGAACGAAAGTACGAAAGTAACCCCGTTGGCTTCGTACCACTCCAGGACATCCGTTGAATATTGGCATGAAGCTAGATCCGGCCAGAAAATCGTAGGGCCCTCGTGTTGCTTCAACAGGGTAAGCAGACGGTTCTGTAAACACCATTTGAGTTGGATCTGTCCGTTTACAGTCCCGATACAGGTATACCTCGATAGTACGTACCCTCCATAATACGTACATTTTGCCTCGATAGTACGTACATTTTCCAGCAATACTTTCTTTCATTCCAAGCTTCACAAAGGGCAAAATCATTGATTTAAAAAAAATTAAAAATTAACTACGATATTAAATCAATACCACTAAAACATATATTTATTCAATAGTGTATGCAAATTTGCAAATTTCACGCAATATTAAGCATAATACAACAATGCTTAAAAGCCTAAAATTGTGATTCGATAGTACGTACATTTCGGTAATACGTACGCTAAACGAAGCAAAGGTGTACGTACTATCGAGGTATATCTGTAGTCACAAACGGCGGACTACGTTTGCCACATGAGCAGATCGCTTACCAAATCATGTATTTCTTGGCAAACTTTGAAAGTTTCAGCTTCCTTACTTCCTCCGGAACATCAAACTTGTGCTGGGCGGTGAAGTACAGTAGCCCCGGAAGCTGCCGGAAGTCCGCTTTGTTCTAAATCTCATCATCCATGATGAGAAAATGAGGCTTCGTCAGCATCTGGGTTTCCGGGCCCGTGACTTTCCCACCGTAATTTACCGTTTGTCACAATTTGGGGCCTCCTGCACTTTGTACGTATACAGTCCCTCCCGTTATTTGGCTCTCTGAACGAAAAACTTAGACAGATTCAACTCTTTAGCCCCATCCCTGACCGAAGCATTGGAATTCCGCTTAAACGCTTTCGTAACACGCTTGTGATCGTAATTACTAATAGAACATCCATTCTGACCGCATTTCTTCTTCCGTTCGATGCTCAGAGATTCGTAGTAACGTTTAATCACACGACTCATCGTTGACTGCACGATTCCGTTTTGTTTTCTGATGTCCCGATGAAAGCGTTTAGGGTTTTTCAGGTGCTTGCGCAAAATGAATTCGCGACGTTGCTTTTCGGGTGACGCCAAGTTTCGAAAAACTGACCGCGATAAAATTACAGTGTAAACAATACACACACTCTAAACTACTTGTACCCAAATTTTCTAGAGAAAATACCCAACGGGTAATTTTCTATAGCGATTCTTCCGTGGTACAAGTTGATGTGGGACACCTTTTATATACGCTCCTACAAGATCACTCAAAACACGATTTTTCCTACACACACTGCAACGGAAGGCCACCAGACAGGCAATGGTTTTACCCTTTAAGTCTCATGCTTTTGCAGCAGAAATAAAAAACTGAAACCTATATTTTTTTTGTAGAACGACTCTACATGTTGTCCCTGTTCCTAGCAATGCGCAGTGGTGCCAAATCGCAAAAACTCAAAAAATAAAGCACATCTTTTCACACTACTAGTGTGATCGTGAATTCACCCATTAATGTGGCATAAAGTTATGTTTTATAAAATGCGCCCAAAAAATTTTTTCCCAGTAAAGTTGAAGAATATACTAAAATGAGCAACTGATGAAATCCCTTTTTGCCACCTCATTTTTATTTTAAGTTCTGTCCAGCATGATGTGATTAATATGCGTGTTTTGTATTATTTTCTTCATATTTTAACCCTCAATTGATCAGCCAAAAAATCACAATATGCGTTACAAGGTACGACATCTGTTGTATTCAATAGGGAAACATTGATAGTTTCAAGCATACTTTCACGCATGACGCATGATGAAACACTAGCGCCAACTTCTGTTCTTTATTATCAGATACTAGAGGCGGTATCCTATAGGACACTGCCTCTAACTTCTGATAATAAATAACAGAAGTTGGCGCAAGTGTTTCATCATGCGCCATGCGTGAGAGTATGCTTGAAACTATCAATATTTCCCTATACTTCGTAGCGCATAGTGTGCATTTCCGTAACAGCTGCATTTTGTGCGACAATAAATTTACTGAACACAACACCCTTACTCTGTCATGCATCTCAGTTTCTTTTGTGTTTATCGCTAATCGCAATACAACGTTTGACACCTGAACCAATAAATAGTTGGTAAACATTGTTTTTATTTATTATGAACGCAATAATTTTTTCGAATTGAAATGTCGCAAAGTCTTTTCATAAAGCCCTATAAATGTACCTTTATAGGGCTTTAGCTTTTTAGGGCTCTCGGATGACTGGTAGTAAGATGCTATGAAGCGGTATAGGAAATGTTTGTTTTTTATTAAAATTAGGCAGAAATCATGAAAATTAACTATAACAGAGTAACTGTACCTCAAATAAAATAAGATTAGTGATTGTTTTTCAGGTAGGTAAACATAAATAAGTGAGAAATTTTGATTTTAGGGTAACCAACGTATTTTGGACCCCCTCAGCAGCTGTACATAATTTGGACACTTACAGCAAAATCAAATGCAAGTGTCCAAACTATGTACAGCTGCTGATGGGGTCCAAAATAGGTTGGTTACCCTACTACCACTAGAAAAGCGCCATCTCTTGAAAAGCAACGGTTCGTATGGTGTCCTATTGGGTGACCGGACGAGAGCCATAAATGCGATAGCCGTACGGACGTTTGCCATAAGTATGCCAATGCCATATAGACGAATGCCATAATGTATGTTTGCCATAAGGGACGGGTGCCATAATGTATGTTTGCCATAATGGACGTAAGCCATAATGTGCGCCATAATCCATATATTCAACCACAGACAAACAGACGGGACACTCGCGTTAATTCCATCGTCCAATCAAAAACTACTCATTTTTCAAAAAAGCATGTTTCGCAACATGGGCACACCGCGGCGCGCGAGTGTTGTATCGAGTTTTCAGTATAAAACCATACAAATGTAAAAACCCTACAGCATGAAACCCTGCAAATGCAAACTACTCCGCAACATGCATAACAGAGGGTGCTAGTGTGCAGGCCAAATGTGTAGGACGATGGTTTTTAAAGGATTTTCTTCTATGTGTCATGTCAGTTCGTCAGTGATTCAACGTTTCCTAGATGATTCAGGGCGAGCCGGCCGCAGGCAACGGTGAATGTTCACCGGTAACCCGCTGTGGGAAGCGCTGGCCACTGCCGGGAGGCAGTCCCCCCCCCGCAGAAATCACATCTGTCTAAGTCTATTCGTTTTCCTAGGTTTACCGTCTTCTAGTTAATTTTCCCTAGTCCTCGCATCAAGATACCCTTTATAAAATGAAAAGCGACAAAACCGCTTTTTTAAACTGTATCAATTAGGCCTGTTGCGACTTGGTCGCGCTGGTCCTTTAAGCTTTGAGCTGGTCGAAGTGTAGTTCTGTGCCTTCATACCAAAAATATTAATTATGGCAAATGTACATTATGGCTCCCATCCATTATGGCAAACATACATGATTGCATTCGTCTGTATGGCAATCGTACGTATGGCAACCGTCCGTATGGCATACGTATATATGGCTGATGGAGTGTCGTCATCCTATTGTATGTGACCCATGATTGTAAACTGACTGTAAATCAGTTTGGATTTTCACGGATTAACGATCTTTATTTTATAGAATAAATTCTCAAACCACCAATGCACTGTGGTCCAGTAAGCCAAATTAAGTGGAAAATATTGATTACTCAGTATTCGTTGATTTTAGACTATTTACGTCTTAGCAACAAAATCTTGATTTAAGATGCCGCTTTTTTTGGCATGAGCTATTTTAGGGTGACCCTTAAATTAACCAAGATCCAGAAGTTATTTTCAAAACGAAACAAGATAGAGCAATATTCACTTCAGCAATTTTATAGCTTGAAGTAGTTTAAGTAATATTGCGAAAGACGAAATCCTTCTATCTCGAACCGTTTCCATATTAGAGCGATTTTCCTGAGTCAAGTTAGGGTGACCCTGCTATTTTGCGATTTTTCTCCATAACTTTTTTATTTTGCATTTCTCGCAAAACACTTCTTCAGATGATTTTTGAGGCTCAATAAGACGCAACTTTTGGTGAAAAAAGAAATTGGCTATCTACTTTACTTCTACACTTATATTAAATTTTATGATAAAAATAGGCCGTTTTCAAATGTTAGTATCTCAGAAAGGTGCAAGCAGAATTAAAATCGGTTAATTGCGTTTGAAAGATCGTGATTTTTTGTGTATAATATCAAAAAATTGGAGAGTGAATTTTTGTCTATCTCAAATAAATCAACTTTGAATATGTGTGGTTTTAACATAATTGAGTATATAAAAGTAAACGAGTTGCGCCATAACTACGGAACGCCTTGACTGTTCTTCAGCAAACTTGGCGCACATGTTTCTTGATACAAGTGAATCAGCGCAGGGGGTTGACAAAAAGGGGGTGGTCGCTAAAAAGGGGGTGGTCGCTAAAAAGGGGAGGGGGGAGGTCCAAATAAGTAAAAGTGGCTGCGATCATCTTGCATTAAGGGGCTTACCAGCCACAGGCTGAAAACCTCTCAAATATAGAATAATAATAATAATAATAATATCTTGCATTTGGTCTGTTAGAAGTTGTACAAGTGGATGAGAGATAAGATGAAGAGCGTGTGAAAAGATGGGAGGGTCACAACTACGGAAGTAGAACAATATAAGGAAGGCTTTGTGTCTCTTTCATTATCTTCGGAGAGACGTACAAGTTGCTGTAGACAAAAGGGCCGCTGACCGAGGAAAGCTAATCAAGGGGAGGGGTAGATATGTCTAAATGAGGAAAAAAGCTTTGTTTTTTGTATTATCAGAATTTGCAAACTGAAACGTAGTGTTGTGAAGCCCGCCTTCGTGTGGTCCAATTTTGTCTCAAGATTTTCTTCTAACAAACACATATGTATGAGCATTTCTTTCGGATTTCTTTTCTGATATTCTCATACACTGCGACTAGTTTTTGCCATAGTGTATTTAGTTATCACCTCCCAGTTGGCCTCGAGGTATGATGCTGGTCTAATAAGCCAGTCGTCATATGTTCGAATCCCGACTGGGAGAGGCTGTTAGAGTCAATAGGATCGTAGAAACTGGCCCTGCAATTGTCCTGCACTCTAACAGCTGACTGCAAAGTCTGTCGTATAAAAAAACAGAAGGTCAAGTTTCGATAACGGAATGTAGCACCTAGTCTTTGCAATGCTTTGCTATTTAGTTATCAGCCACGTTCGTTGCTTACGCTCGTCATTGCAACCCAGCAGTTGATACCTATCATCGCTCGCATTGGCCCGCACACTTACCCACGTGTGTAAGCGAGGGTGTAAAATGAAGAAGAAAAGTAAAATCCGTATCCATACATCCAAGTGTGCCGCTCGTGAGCTTTGGATTCGCGGGCGGGATGTGTAGAAAGTTGATATGAGGCTGTACACTCGCGAGTGTGTAGGTAGCAGAATGTATGCACACAGTGACAGCAGTTGTTTGGCGTAGTCTTGCGTCAGTGGAGTAAGCTTTGGATGCTATGCTTTTCACACTCGCTCGCCTGAGATTTTCAATCTTAGGCTTCGTGCACAAATTACGTAACGCTCAGAGGGGAGGGGGGGAGGCCAAACTAGCGTTACTTTTTGTTACGTAGGGGGGAGGGGGAGTCTTGAGAAGAGTTACGTAACAAATTTATCAAATTGAAAAAATACGAAATTATTTTTTGCTGAATAAATCTAAGCAACCGAAAACCGTTTGGCCCAGCAAGCAACATGGGGTGATACCTAATTGCTGTTTCAGCTGTGTAGCTCTATGATTTTAGCCTCGATTCTACTTGATCAAATCCATTTTGATCACAATTTTTGTTCTGAACTCATACTTGGTTGTGTTAAATCATACAGTTTGATCAGAGTTCAGAATTGACATTCTGATCATAGTAGTTTTGATAGGAATGTAGAATCGATGCGTTCTTGAGTTTGCAAAACTAAAAAAAATTAACGGATTGTGCGATTTTCATTCAATGATAGGGGGGGGGGGGGGAGGTTTAGTTAACGTTACGTAATTTAAAGGGGGGCTATACCAAGCGTTACTTATTGTTACATAGGGGACGGAGGGGGTCAAAAAACTATCATTTTTGCGTTACGTAACTAGTGTACCACGCCTTATCGAAAACAGATGTACAAGTGGCTGAAAGACAAAAAAAAATGGTGGCCTCTGATGAAAGGGGAGGTGCGAATCACGGAACTTCTCATTCGATAGTTCCACTCCATGATACTATGAAACACACATGATTTCATTGCTTTGTCTACCATTCCCTCTGTTTATTGGATAGTCTACCGTTTTTAATGTCTAACCATATTATGAAGTTTAAGTCTACAAACATGAGGTTTAGTTTATACATTCTCTTTTAGATTTGGACCACTCACACAACTTATAACGGTTTAAATGCAAGATAATTACAGCCACTTTTACTTATTTGTACCTCCCGCTCCCCTTTTTAGCGACCACCCCGCTTTTGTCAACCCCCTGTGCTGATTTACTTATGTCAAGAAACATGTACGCTAAGTTTAATCAAGAACAGTCAAGGCCTTCCGGAGTTATGGCGCAACTCGTTTACTTAAATATGTTAAAACCACACATATTCAAAGTTGATTTATTTGAGATAGACAAAAATCCACTCTCCAATTTTTTGATATTATGCACAAAAAATCACGATCTTTCAAACGCAATTAACTGATTTTAATTCTGCTTGCACCTTTCTGAGATACTAACATTTGAAAACGGCCTATTTTTTATCATAAAATTTAATATAAGTGTAGAAGTAAAGTAGATAGCCAATTTCTTTTTTCACCAAAAGTTGCGTCTTATTGAGCCTCAAAAGTCATCTGTAGAAGTGTTTTGCGAGAAATGCAAAATAAAAAAGTTATGGAGAAAAATCGCAAAATAGCAGGGTCACCCTAACTTGACTCAGGAAAATCGCTCTAATATGAAAACGGTTCGAGATAGAAGGATTTCGTCTTCTGCAATATTACTCAAAATACTTCAAGCTATAAAATTGTTGAAGTAGATATCGCTCATTCTTGTTTCGTTTTGAAGATAATTTCTGGATCTTGGTTAATTTAAGGGTCACCCTAAAATAGCTCATGCCAAAAAAAGCGGCATCCTAAATCAAGATTTTGTTGCTAAGACGTAAATAGTCTAAAATCAACGACTACTGAGTAAACAATTTTTTCCACCTAATTTGGTTTCCGGACCATAGTGCAATGGTACCTAATGCCAATTTGACACTAAATTAGATTTGAATTGTAAAGTTTCCCTTGTAATCAATTTTATGACTGACTTGAATTTCTTTCCATAAGGATTAATAATAGTTTGTAGTATAATGCCAAATTCACAGTAAATTTTGCAGTTTTTGTTGTTGATTCAAAACATGAAAATAAGCAACAAATTGTATCACTAGCAATTATAATTTACTGGCTTGTATTAGAATCTATATAAATTGATGTGTGCAACGTTTGGAGACTTCTGTACGACTAACGTCAAGGAGCGACGAACCTGAAAATACGACCAGAGCAGTGCAACACTTTTCATAGAGACGAAGTAAAACGATCAGTGAATAGAGAGAGAACGAATGATTTTACGTGAGCGAATGAACTTTATTTTGAAACGAATCTGAAGGTAACGGTCACGAGAGAACGAACACTGCCGCCTGCCGGCTGAAGAAATGCGGTTGCTCAACCCAAATGAAGCGGCGAAGCGAGAAAGGAAAACTTGATCTTGACTTTGGAAATTGTGCAAGCCCCTTACCGTGGGTGCGGATGGGAACGGAAAGCGGAATGTACCGAGCAAAAATGGCTTAGATACCTGCGCCGGTTGTATCGGTTGTCGTTCGCTTAGTCGCCGATCGACACACTGAGGATGCGTGCGAAGACCCTCTCACTTCACTCCATCAATGCGTCAATGCGAAGTGGATCCGAGCGAGGATTTGCGTCAACTGCGCGGTGCCGCAACAGGACGGTAGACGAGTGTATCCTGCAAGCCCTACAGACTTGCTTATTGCATTCCATCGTGGTTGGTTCTGGTTTTCACCGGCGAGTAACCATCGGTATTAGGAAAATCGCCTTAGGCCTTCATTGGCACTAGCAGCTTTCGCATCGCATCGCGCTTGTATCTGCGATGATGGAGCTCAGACCATGTCTTCTCTTCGCGCAGATGAGCTCGTTGAGCCAGTTTTCTGACCTGAGGTTGAAGAGTGCGTGAAGGTCTGGGGCAGCCGTTTCAGGCGTAATGATTTGTACTTTTATTTCGTGCAGCTCACCGCGGCACTACGTACGGGGAAAATCACCGCAGGCTCTGCGGTAAAATTAATAACTGTATTTTTGACTTCCCCCGATTGCATTCTACCTTTTGCATGCAGCGTGAGAAATTGGCGGATTATAGGGATAGTTAAATTTAAAAATTGGTTTATAATTTAGTTTTAATCTGTAACAAAAAAGTTGGAGAAAACTATATTTTTATTGATTTTTCAAATTAAAAATTATATAACTAACAACAATCGGAAAACATATGTTACTCAATGCGAAAACATTGACCTTTTGCATCTTTAAATTGATAAATTCCCCAAATTCATTCGTACAACACAACATACATTTGCTAGAGCCCATTTCACCTCATTTAAGGTTCTTGAAAGTGATCATTTGCTACCGACAACATGTGCAGATTATTGTTTTTTTGGGTTGTTATTTTGAAATATAATAGCACTTCAAATCGGTTCAATTGCTCTACGTAAACGATTGCTTCTCAATGCGCTGAAGTATTGACTGATGGAGTCCATTTTTATGGTAAGGCGGGACGATACCATCAATAATGTTGAGCATCTCGCTGCTTTTACCAATAGGAAATCTATAGAAATTACGATTACTTTCAATATGGAATAATGAATGACCTCCTTGTTTAGCGGTCTCGTAGAATTTCTAAGGGCGCACTCCGATGGTGTGAGTGGCTCGTGGAGAAAATAAATGATGCATTTCTACATAACCGGTAAAAGTATGGAGGTCAGTGTAAGTAAATTAGTAAGAAAAGATGAAAGACACTGCATAATCCGCCCGGTTTACTTTGGAGGTGCACTTTGGCTACAGCGCACGGCTAGTCGCCCGCCAGTCAGCATCCGACTGTGTGAGTGTGTTTGCACTCAGGGGAAAATTGGCTGAAGATGATGGCTTCAGAGCTGATAAAGCCAGTTTCCTTCGATCGTTCGCATAAAGACCTAGCCTGAGCCTCCGGGATCAACCCAACTCGACCTCGCGAACATGGGTGTACGTCATCTTGCTGCAATTAGTTCGCGCTTTGCGCTTGGGCTGGAGCGATTATTTCTATTTATGCTTATGCTTTGGCGCAGAAAGCGCAGACTAATGATAGGTGAAGCGGGAAAATGGGGTTGGAAATGGCACACCAGTGCAATGTTGCCGGAATGCTGCACATTTATCGCCCTTTATTACTGATCATAAGTCCATGCACCGATAGGCCCCTGATCTGTGACATCTATTGAGTGGTCATCATATTCCCTAGAGGAGAACGAATAAAATGGAAATTCCTTAATGGTACTAACTATAACATTTAAGGATGGTATTTCGTTCATTCTCGTAGGTGATACTGATATTTTTATGGATACTTATTGGTTATCTTTGAATGCTCGAAGTGACCTCGTTTTAAAGTAAAAAAAAATCCATTCATATACTTTCACCAGCTATCTTTTTTATTTATTTTCTATGTTTCTCATGAAAAGCTCAAATAAGAAAACGAAAAAGTGACTTCTTATGGCTGCTCTTTTGAATTTTTATAGATTTGTTTTTATTGGGGTAAACATTCGATTACATAAAATACTTAAGAGTAACTATCCTATATCATATTGTGTGTTCAATCACAAGTGGTGACTTTTCAACACTATTAGAATTGCATTATATACTATTATTATAATTTCAATTAAGATTATTTAACAGTTGGGATTAAAACCTACATCTAAGAAAAAAAAATATATAAAATCTTAACCTAAAGAATGTTTATAGATGATTTTTGTATACCAAAAGAGCATACCGAAAAAGTGAAACAAATGCGATTATTTTTAAACGACAAAAAACCAAGCAACGCCTTGCCAAGAGTCCGTGAGTGTGCGAGATTTTCTGTGATTTAAGTTGCTCACCTTCTTTGTGAAATTTAAAGTTCAGACCGTGTCTGTTGCACACGGTGATCTAGTGTGATATGCGTGATGCATGAAGTCGTGCAGTTTTCGGATACTAATTTAACACACTACAATTTGCGTTTTAAATGAAATTGCAAAGAAACTGATACAATTTTCATGATAACATTCATGATAATACACAACATCATGGAAACACAAAAAGTGATGTCTTATATGCCATTAGAGATGCCAATACCGGGGGATATTTTGAAAACCGGTTTTTCGCCGGTAGTTCTTTACGGACTTGAAGCTGTGACATCGCTCACGGTGGAAATACGCGTCCTTGTCGTGTTTGACCGAAAGATGCTGCAGATGATATTTGGTGGAGTACAAACTGAAAGCAGAGAAAGGCAGAGGCGTATAAATCACGAACTAAAGGTATTGCTCGGGGAGATTCATCGTACAACTGACGAAAATCGGTAGGTTACAGTGGGGTGGCCACGTCGAAGACGCCGGAAGACAGTTCTCTTCAACGACCCCATCGGCACCAGGTACAGAGGGGCTCAACGTGCAAGATGACTGGATCAAATTTATGACTTTTGAGACAAATGGGAAATTGGCGACGAGTAGCCCATGGAGTGCAAAAAAATACCGAAAATACCGGTTTTTGATCGTGGAAAAACCGGTAATTCGGTATTGGAAAACAACCCGGTAATATCGGTAAAACCGGTTTTGGTAAAACCGGTATAGCATCCCTATATGCCATACATCGTAGAGCAAACAGTTTCTTGACTGAAGTTGTTGTTGTTAAATATGTATAGCAGAATGTAATTGGAAACGACTCTGTGATCAGTTGGACATCGGCTCTCGTCCTGAAGATAGGCATATGATGCCTGAAACCAGTCGACGCGTAAGTTGAAAATAATTTGTTTTATTTTTGACATTTTGAAAGAGTTACAAGTTTTGTGTCTTGTCCGCGATTGTGTCTAGTGATTAAGTGGAAAGTTTTCTTTTCTATTTAAGGCCATTACAAATATTTTATAAAGTTTTTGTCTTTCCGTTGTTCGGCCACTGAAGGGGGGGGGGGCGAAAAAAAACAAAGTGAATTTTTTAATCGAGTAAAAAAAAACTAGGGTTTAAGCATTTTTATTTAAAGTTTAAACCGAATCTATTCTTACTTATAATATATACGTTATTATTTTCTATGCAAAAATCCACGAAAAAAGACAAAAACGAAGGAAAAATTTTTTCCACGATTTTCGGAAATTCCATAGTTAGAATTTTTATTTTTGTTACTCAACTTATACATTCATTTTTCGAGTTGACTCATATCCTGTTTTGCTGCCCCCCGATTTTCCAAGCCAATTTCCAAGGGGGGGGGGGGGGGGTGTGGGTTGACAAAAACTTTGAAAATGATTTGCAATGGCCTAATTTCAAACCGTTTCTTATTCTGAGCATATTTACAGATAGAGTACCAATGGATCTAGAGGTAGTCCGTCTTCTCTTACCCTCCAGAGAAAAAAGTAAAAAAGGAAA